>NW_026111987.1:960620-963120 GCF_024679095.1 Eriocheir sinensis
TGGTTACCGCTGCCGCCTTGCTGCAGAAAGAAAATATTCTGCGTGGCTCCGCTACAAAAGGAGCCCAACGCGCCGCAACAAAGCCCTGCATCGAGTGGCGTGCAAAAATATGGTGGCCACCAGTAAATGGGCGAAACGGAGGTGGGAAAGAGACCTCCGCGCCAAGCTGTGTGGGCCAGGGGTGGGCAGCAAGACCTGGTGGACCCTTGTTAAGGAAAAGCAAGGCAGCAGCCACCAAGAAACAATCCCTCCCTTCACCAAGCAGGACGGCACCACAGCCACCAGCAGCAGGGAGAAGGCAGAGCTCCTGGCTGACCTTTTCTCTGCCAAGATAAGAACATAAGAACATAAGAACGCAGGAGTCTGCAAGAGGCCGGTAGGCCTGTACGAGGCAGCTCCTTTGACCGTAAGCTCCCGTGTATCTAACCCCACCTAACATCGCTGTCCATGAATTTATCTAGTCTATTTTTGAATGTGACAATTGTATTGGCACTCACCACATGACTGCTAAGCCTATTCCACTCATCCACCACCCTGTTAGTAAACCAATTTTTGCCTATGTCCCTGTTAAATCTGAATTTATCCAGTTTAAACCCGTTACTTCGTGTCCTACCCGGTTCTCTTACCAACAAAACCTTATGAATGTCTCCCTTATTAAAGCCCTTCATCCATTTATAAACCTCGATCATGTCTCCACGCACCCTTCGCCTTTCTAGAGAATGCAAGTTTAACTGTTTGAGTCTTTCCTCGTATGGCAAGTTTCTCAACCCCTGAATCATCTTAGTCATCCTCCTCTGCACCGATTCTAACATTTTGATATCCATTCTATAGTAGGGTGACCAGAACTGAACCGCATAGTCAAGATGAGGTCTAACTAATGCTAAATATAGTTTAAGGAAGACTTCGCTTCTGTTGCTTACGCTCCTTGAAATAAATCCCAGCACCCTATTAGCTCGATTTCTAGCTTGAGTGCATTGTGCCCTTGGACGGAGATCAGAGCTCACTAAGACCCCTAAATCCTCCTCGCACCCAGACCTACTTATGAGAGTGTCATTTAAGCAATAGTTATGTGAGGTTGTTCACCTACACTCAGAATACTGCACTTCCTCACATTGAACTCCATCTGCCATTTATCCGCCCAGTCATATAATCTATTGAGTTCACCTTGGAGAATACTAGCGTCCTGATCCGACTCAATTACTCTACCGATCTTGGTATCATCTGCAAATTCACTAACATCACTACTAATTCCTGTGTCTAAGTCATTGATATAAATAATAAACAAAAGTGACCTAATACCGAACCTTGTGGGACCCCACTCGTAACACATCCCCAGTCAGATCTTTTTACCATTGATTTGCACTTTTGCTTCCTATTATAAGCCATGCCTTGACCCAGTTCAAACTTTACCTCTACTCCGTGAGCCTGTAATTTAAGCAACAGTCGTTGGTGAGGAACTTTGTCAAACGCTTTACTAAAATCAAGATAGATTACATCATAATTTTCATCTCTGTCAACCGCCTCAAATACTTTATTGTAGAAGGACAAGAGATTGGTGAGGCATGACCTACCTTTTTGTGAACCCATGCTGCGAGTCGAATTGCTATGTTTCTCTAAATGCTCCCGAATGTTCCTGGCTATTATGGACTCCAGCATCTTCCCTATAACCGATGTTAAGCTAATTGGGCGATAGTTTGAAGCAACTGACCTGTCCGTCGCCAACCCCACCCTGGCCGCAGATCTCCACCACAACTGCCACAGGAATGCAACCAGACCCTGACAGAGGTTGCGGTACACCATGAGCAAGTGGAGCGCCTTCTAAGAGCGGTGGACGTCAGGAAGGCCACTGATCCTGACAACGTTAGCCCACATGTGCTGCGTCACTGCTCCAGTGAGCTGGCAGGACCCCTCTCGGAGGTGTTCGGGGCCTGTGTCCGGGAGAACACCTGGCCCTCTATATGGAAGGAGGCTCGCGTGGTGCCGGTTCACAAAAAGCGGGCCAGATCTGACCCTGCCAACTACAGGCCTATCTCCCTCCTGTCTGTAGTTGGAAAATTCTTCGAGAGAATAGTGGTGGAGGCCATCACCCGCCCTCATCACTGACCAGCAGTTCGGATTCAGATCTGGCCGCTCCACTTCAGACCTCCTGCTGCTCCTCTCCTGGGATTGGCAGGACTCACTAGACACCGGCCTGGATATCACTGTCGTCGCTCTCGACATCGCGGGTGCTTTTGACCGGGTGTGGCACGCGGGCTTGCTGGAGAAGCTTCGTGCCAAAGGCATCCAAGGACACCTGCTGATGCTGATGAGCGACTACCTTCAAGGAAGAAGCCTCCACGTCGTCGTCGGCGGCCAGCAGTCCAAGGACCTCCCAGTGGGTGCCTCAGTCCCTCAGGGATCTGTGCTGGGACCTGTCCTCTGGAATCTGTACATCGACGACCTTCTCAGGAGTCTGCCAGCAGTCTCTGCATACGCTGACGACTGCACGCTCTCCCTCTCC
>NW_026111987.1:973120-978120 GCF_024679095.1 Eriocheir sinensis
AGAGAGAAAGAGAGAGAAAAAGAACACACATATCAGAGGAAAGACCTACATGTTTCTAAAAGCCAAACACACACACACACACACACACACACACACACACACACACACACACACACACACACACACACACGGACAGACATGCGGGTGTGACGAGTGAAGGGAATTATTAAAATGAGTCGCGGTGATGAAATTTGGGAACCACTTTATCGCCTCGTAATTAAAATGACGGTCCCCATAAAATGACCCCCCCCCCAATTTTAGGCCCCCTCCCTCTTACCCCCCTCTCCTTCCCCTTAGGCCCACCCTCCTTCCCCTCCGCCTCTTTCTCCTCCCCTTCCTACCCTTTCCCTTGCCCAATAAAAAGCCTCTCCACTTACCCCCCTTTCTCCCTCTCCTCAGCCCCCCCCTTTCCCTTCCCCCATAGCCCCCTCCCCTACCCTCCCTTCCCTCCTCCTTCTCATCATCATCCTCCTCTTCCCTTTTCTCTGTCTCTGTGATTATGTGTTTTTCTTTTCAATGTTTATTATTATTATTATTATTATTATTATTATTATTATTATTATTATTATTATTATTATTATTATTATTTTCGTTTCTCCCCTACATAAAAGACCCCGCTGCCTCCCCCTCCTCCTCCTCCCCATAGGCCTACCCCACCCCCCTTTCCCTCCTCTTCCTCTTCCTCCTTTATTTAACCTCTCTCTCTCTCTCTCCATTCCATCTATTTTTTTTCTCTCTCTCCGTTTTTCTTTTTCTCTCCATCTTCAACATTTTTTTAAGATCTGAGAGAGGAGAGACGTGTAGAGAGATGCTCCTCCCTCCTCCTCCTCCTCCTCCTCCTCCTCCTCCTCCCCCTCCTCCTCCTAACCCTTCCCTTCTTTAAGCTTGTTCAGGGAAGCGTTGAGGCTGAGTGAAGGGAAGATATATTGTACTTCCTCCCTTCCTTTCCTCCTCCTCCTCCTCCTCCTCCTCCTCCTCTTCCTCTCTTCTTTCTCCTTTCTCCTCAGAGGCTTATGAGCTTCTCTTGATATCCTCCTCCTTCCTACTCTTCTTTCTCCTCCTCCTCCTCCTCCTCCTCCTCCTCCTCCTCCTGCTCCTCCTCCTCCTCCTCTTCCTCCTCCTTCTCCTTGTCTCCCTTCCTTTCTGACTGTCAACTCTTTAATAATAATAATAATAATAATAATAATAATAATAATAATAATAATAATAATAATAATAATAATAATAATAATAATAATAATAATAATAATAATAATAATAATAATAAAAATGTTAGGAGTAAGAATGAGATAAAAAGGTAAACATAGATTAGGTAGATAAGTAAGATTAATTAGAGAGAGAGAGAGAGAGAGAGAGAGAGAGAGAGAGAGAGAGAGAGAGAGAGAGAGAGAGAGAGAGAGAGAGAGAGAGAGAGAGAGAGTCCTTCACTCGTTATAAACTTACACCATTAAAGGAAGTCTCTCATTCTTCCTAATTTCTTCATCACCACAACCACCACCACCACCAACACCAACACCACCACCACCACCACCCTACCCTCCCTCCCATCCCCCTCACCTCCCTTTCTTTATCCTTCCCTTACTTCCTTTTTCTTTTTCTTTTTCTTCCCTATTTCTATATTTTTTACTCCTACCAATCCCTTCTTTTCCTTTTTTTTATTTTTTTGTCCTATTTTCTTGTTATTCCAATTTTTTTTTATTACACTTTTTACTTTTTTGTTGTTATTTTCCTCTACCTCTCTTTCTCCTTCCTCTCCTCTCCTATCTTCCTCTTCCCTCATCCTATCTTCCCTCCCTCTCTTCCCTTATCTTTCCTCCTTCCCTGATCTCTCTCATCTACCCTTCATTTCCTTTCATTTCATTTCATTTCCCATAGTTAACATCCTTCCCTTCCCCTCCCTTCCCTTCCCTTTCCTTTATCACCCTTTAACTTCCTCACCCTTCATCACCCTTTCCTTTCTTCCCCTTCTCTCCCTCCTCTTCCCCCCTCTCCCTTGAAACGAACTTCCCTTTGATGTAATACGATTCTGTTCCTCAAAAGAGATATGTCCCAGGAAAAATTGTGTCTGTGCTGTTTATATTCATGGGTATGGAGGAGGAGGAGGAGGAGGAGGGAGGAAATGGAGGAGGAAGTAGTATTGGTGGTTGTAGTAATAGTAATAGTAGTGATAGTAGTAATAGTAGGAGGAGAAAGAGGAGGAGGAGGAGGAGGAGAAGGAATTATGGAGGTCATGTATGTTTAGTAGGGATGAAAGAATGTGCTGGAATTGGTCTACACACACACACACACACACACTCACACACAGAGCCAACACTTACCTTGACAGACGTGGAGAGCAGTCACCTGATATAAGAATGGAAGTCCCAGAAGGTGTCCAGGTCCACCCAAGCCTAAGGGAAGGAGAGCAATCGTCAACAATATATCACGTTTGACAAGCTTGAATTTTAAGCCCCAATAACACACACACTTAAAAGGCGGCGGTGACGTAGTGTTGAGAGATAGTCCAGGTTGAGTTAAAAGTTCCCCCCTTCCTTCCTTCCTTCCTTCCTTCCTCCCCTTCATTCATTTATTCATTCATTCATTTATTCATTTACACATAGACGCAGAAATAAATTAATTGTGGCACCTGGAACATCGCATTTTTCAGTTTCAGACAGAAATAACTATCATACCCACACCAGTAACGCCTCTTTATGTGTGTGTGTGTGTGTGTGTGTGTGTGTGTGTGTGTGTGTGTGTGTCGAGGGAGCCCCGCGAACCAGTATCACACATTTCACTCAATTTTCACCTAGCAGAATATGGTCATTAGCAGTAAACACGGTATAAGATAGTAAGGATATTGTTATAGTATGCCATGAAGTGTCGCTCGGTAACCGCTCTTTACGAATTCAACACAAATTACTAGATAAAACAACGAAACCACATGCCACCACATACCTGGGACACCACCACATACCAGAGAGAGAGAGAGAGAGAGAGAGAGAAGGAGGAGGAGGAGGAGGAGGAAATGAAGAGAGGCTAATGGTGGTCCGATTCACACCTTAACTCGAATCCCACAGCTGGAGACAGAAGATGTGGCAGCGTGGTACGGAAGGAGAGACCCCCGCAGAAACCCCCCAATCCGCCACATTCTCCTGGATTGACTATAAAACACTGGGTCGTATTACAAGACACTTTGCCTTCTCACATCAGCTATATCTAAAGGTCAAAGGGGGGATCAATAAGGTTCTAATGAGTGTTTTTTTTACGCTCAGGGTACAGAGGAAGGATGAAACTACCACCAGGGTCATAAAACTACCCCTGGAAATGCCTACAACTCGTACGAAAGCCTTTTAAATATGTGTTCTTGGGCGACGAAATGTCTCATAAATGACCCTATATCACACCTCTCCCACGCACGCACCGAGCTGGCCCGTGTCTCGCGTTAAAATGCCTGTCAGGGTTCGATTTCTGCAACGTCTCGGAGCCTCAGTTCTCGTGTTTGAAAAGCCCCTCGTGGATGCTGCTGCTGGGATTTTCATGGACTGGGTTTTTTTATGCTAGTGATAGTGGGGTTTTTTTTTTTTTTTTACAGCAAAGGAGACAGTTCAAGGGCGTAAAGAAAATATTAAAAAAAAGCCCGCTACTTACTGCTCCTGAACAGAGGTCAAAGGAGTGGCCAAAAAGAGAGGTCAGTTTCGGGATTCTGCATCTTGAAAGGGAATAACACCCATGAAGACCCGGTTATTCTTCTCTGTGGCCTTGGGAACGGTCGTAATGGGAGCTTGGTATGTTTAAATAGTATATGAACCTCTGTTACAAGTTGCTGGGCTTTTCATGGACTGTTTTGTGATGCTAGTGATAGTGTTACACGGATTCTGCATCTTCAACGGGAATAACACCCATGGAGACCCGGTTACTGTTCTCTGTGGGCTTGAAAACGGTCGTAATGGGAGCTTGGTATGTTTAAATAGTATATGAACCTCTGTTACAAGTTGTGGGCTTTTCATGGACTGTTTTGTGATGTTGGTGTTACACGGCCTCTATATATTGCACGGGAAAAAACACCCATGAAAACCCAGTTACTCTTCTCTGTGGCCTTGGGAAACAGTCGCTATGGGAGACACTTTTAAATTATGAGCTATGGACTGCTTGGTGATGCTGGTTATAATCTTACACGGCCTCTACATCTTGCACGGGAAAAAAAAACAATGAAAACCCAGTTACTCTTCTCTGTGGCCTTGGGAAACAGTCGCTATGGGAGACACTTTTAAATTATGAGCTATGGACTGCTTGGTGATGCTGGTTATAATCTTACACGGCCTCTACATCTTGCACGGGGAAAAAAAAAACAATGAAAACCCAGTTACTCTTCACAGTGACCTCGGGAAACAGTCGTAATTGGAGCCCCAACGTTTAAAAATATGAACATTATACGGAGAGATGCTAAAGTGGGTGACAGCTCGAAATAAGAGTTGCTTCACAGATAGTTCACGGTTCGAGTTGCCAGCCAGCGACTAGGAAGACAAAGCATACAGGTGTTGGGTGCTTGCAATGGAGGCTTGGGAGGGTAGAGGGGAACAGGGTAATCATTCTAACGCCTGTCCTCCCTGTCTTACTGAGTGGCTGTGATATATGGACATTGAGGAGTGACTTGGATAGGCTTGTGGATCCCTTTAGTACGGTAAATACCACTTGTTTACTTCATATATAAAAGAAAAACATATAGAGAGAGAGAGAGAGAGAGAGAGTCTTGTCTTTTTCTCGTTCCTTTGAGGTGTATGATATATTTGCTTCCCTTCATCTCTCTCTAATTCCTAACTTTCAATCTCTGTTCTTCGTTTGATTCTTCCTTTCATCTCTTTCTCTCTTTTCTTTCTATCTTTCTTTCTTTCTTTTTTCTTTATTTTCTCTCCCACTAATTTCCTGACGCTTCTCTCTCTCTCTCAATCTATCTATCTATCCCTCTGTCATACTCTCCCTCTCTCTCTTTATCCACACACACACACACACACACACAC
>NW_026111987.1:983120-990620 GCF_024679095.1 Eriocheir sinensis
ACTGATCGCTACCTATGCAAAATCGCCTTACATTGATTACTTCCCTTTTATCTAACCTAATTTTATTGTTTTTTTATTGTTTTTTATTATTTTTTTTTGTTTGTTTTAACGTAATGGGTGCCGAGAAAGCCTATATTTTTTTTTCATCATAATAGTTATTTTTAGAATATCGAAATCTCCTTCCCTTGCTTCACAGACTCCTATCACGCATTTTTTCCGCATTTTACTCCATTTCATTAATTTTAACGTAACTGGAGCAGAGAAAGGCTGCAAATATACCTTTTTAATCGGTGTGGTTCTAAGAACTCCTCATAGAACTGTTTTTTTCGGGGTATAAAATCGCTTTCCCTTGCCTCATAGCCTCTTTTAATACACTTTTTTTGTTGTATTTAAGGATATTTTATTAATTTTAAAGTGATTGTTGCAGAGAAAGACTATTATCTTTTTTTTTTTTGGGGGGGGGAGTAGTCGACGCGGTTCTAGGAAATCATAAATAAACGCTTTTTATCAACTTTAGCTTCAAATGCATGGCAGACTCTTCTACAACGTTTTCGTACGATCTTTCATAACATTTCATTTATTCTGAACATAGAAGATGCAAAAAAAAATAAACCACACACCATATTCCTTAAACACTATTCATATTAAGTCAGTTTTTTTCACTTTTCTCGTCTAATTACTACTTTCTTACCCTCTAATATATATTTAACGAATGAATCAAATAGTTATCTTATATATTTATTCTGTTATTTCTATTATATTCATTTAGGAAGCATAATAATCATATGGTTAGGGAAAATTACGGATAGCCTAGCCGCGCATTGCTTTGGGAAATTGATAAAAAATAGTCTAATATATTACTGTATCGAGAATTATTATATAAAGTCTAGTATTCTATTGTTTAAGGAATAATATGAAGATAGCCTAGTCAATTAAAGTTTAGGATATTAATAAAAATAACCTATATAGTTAATTATGGCCTAGGCGATAATGATAGCCTAGCCTAGCAAAATAACGTAGTAGTAGTAGTAGTAGTAGTAGTAGTAGTAGTAGTAGTAGTAGTAGTAGTAGTAGTAGGCTAGTAACAGTAGTAGTAGTAGTAGTAGTAGTAGTAGTAGTAGTAGTAGTAGTAGTAGTAGGCTAGTAGCAATAGTAGTAGTAGGATAGTAGTAGTAGTAGTAGTAGTAGTAAATAAAGGCTTACAAACAATAGCATATAATCACTAACATTTTTTTATTATTGCATTCAGTAAATACGTAGTTGGAGTCAATCTGTCTTCCCCGGTAATAATAACAATGGTCATGGTAATAATGGTAATAATAATAGTAATAATAATAGAATGTATGATATTAATTCATCCTTCTTTTGCTTCTGTTTAACCTTTCCTTCCTTCCTTCCTTTCTTTCTACATTCCTTCCTTCATTCCTTCTTTCCTCCATTCATTCAATTACCTTCATTTTTCTTCTTCTCCTTCCTTCCTTCCTTCCTTCCTCACTTTCTCTCTCTCCCTCCCTTCCTTCCTTCTTCCCTTCAATAACAATCCACAATAACAATAACAATAATAACAGAAATAACTAAACAAGAACAAAAACATCATCATCATCATCATCATCATTCCAGTCATCACCAACACTTAATAATTTTTTTAACCGTCGTATTAGTAGTCTTTATCATCATCAATGTGGCTGATTATATATATATCGCTTTTTACTTCCTTCTTTTTAACTTTACTTTGTTCGTTCCTTCATTCATGCCTTCATTCATTTATCCTTCCTTCTCTCCTTCCTTCCTTCCTTCCTTCCTTCTAAATAACAATCTCTTAGAAATGGATTAAAAAAGCAAAACTGACCATAAAACTCTTAATAAGTAGCTAAACAAACACATTTATCTCACTTTTTACGACTAACTTTGCATTACGTCAACCTAACTCTGAAGACCGAATACTTCTAGCTAACTTCATCCCAAAAACCGACTCCAAAACCCAAACTTGCCAACACGACGTTTAAACAAGCTTCCCCCAGTCGTCTAGTCGTACTCGGCCTCCTCCTCCTCCTCCTCGTGATCCAGGTCGTCGGTCGTGGCCTCCTGGTATTGCTGGTACTCGCTCACAAGGTCGTTCATGTTGCTCTCCGCCTCCGTGAACTCCATGTCGTCCATCCCCTCGCCCGTGTACCAGTGGAGGAACGCCTTGCGCCGGAACATTGCGGTGAACTGCGTCGAGATGCGCTGCGGGGAGGGGAAGGGGAGAGGTAGCGTTGCCAGATTATCGTATTCACCACATTGTATTTATCATTTTTAAGCCTCAAACTCTCGTACCTGCACAAATAACGATATAAAATTAAAGTTAGCGTTAAAGCTGTTATTTATTGATGCTATTTTTTTTTCCTTTTTGCCATAGTTATCGGTCCGAAACAACTAAAATACAATGCGATGAGTACGATAATTTGGCAACGCTGGGGAGAGGGAGAGGAGAACTATTAGTGAGGGAGAGGGAGGCGGTGGTTGAGTGGTCAGCTTGCGGGCGCGGTGTCCTGGAGGCCCCGGGTTCGCGTCCTGCCCTTTGCTACAAGCTGCCAATATTCAGTCATCGCCGAGTGGCCTAAAGCACTGTGCCGGCTCTGGGCCACGACTACCCACGACTCTAAGGTACACGAGGTCTTGGGTGTTGATGTGAAAGGGTCTTGAGACTGTTGCCGAATGCTGCGCCGACGTCCCAGACAGTCGGCAAGACACCAAGACCCCAATAAAACCTCCCCCCCCCCTTCTTGGAGCGTGGGAACCAACTTGTCAAATGGAAAAGTCGCTGGGTTGTCGTGG
Organism: Eriocheir sinensis; assembly: GCF_024679095.1. NCBI lineage: Eukaryota > Metazoa > Arthropoda > Malacostraca > Decapoda > Varunidae > Eriocheir > Eriocheir sinensis. Next base: position 985,938 of record NW_026111987.1, read on the forward strand.
CCCAGAGTCGGCACAGTGTGAACGGGGCTTAAGACTACCTACATGTTGCCGTGATGATCGCCCGTCAACCCGGACCAACGTTGCCAGATTGTCGTACTCAGCCGCTTGTGTTTCCCGACTTCCTACCCCAAAACTGTCTTCTGGGCTCCAATAACGAAACTCATTTATAGTTATCGTTAAAAGAGTTAGATCCTGATGTTTCTTGGCAATAGTAAGGCGTCAGAAAACGGTAAATACTATGTTCTGAGTACGATAATCTGGCAACGGTGACCCGGCCTAAGACTACCCACATGTTGCCGTGATGATCGGCCTTCAACCCGGACCAACGTTGCCAGATTGTCGTACTCAGCCGCTTGTATTTCCCGACTTCCTACCCCAAAACTGTCTTCTGGGCTCCAATAACGAAACTCATTTATAGTTATCGTTAAAAGAGTTAGATTCTGATGTTTCTTGGCAATAGTTAGGCGTCAGAAACCGGTAAATACTATGTTATGAGTACGACAATTTGGCAACAGTGAACCGGGCTTAAGACTACCCACATGTTGCCGTGATGATCGCCCGTCAACCCGGACCAACGTTGCCAGATTGTCGTACTCAGCCGCTTGTATTTCCCGATTTCCTACCCCAAAACTGTCTTCTGGGCTCCAATAACGAAACTCATTTATAGTTATCGTTAAAAGAGTTAGATCCTGATGTTTATTGGCAATAGTAAGGCGTCAGAAAACGGTAAATACTATGTTCTGAGTACGATAATCTGGCAACGGTGACCCGGCCTAAGACTACCCACATGTTGCCGTGATGATCGCCTGTCAACCGAGACCAACGTTGCCAGATTGTCGTACTCAGCCGCTTGTATTTCCTGATTTCCTACCCCAAAACTGTCTTCTGGGCTCCTATAACGAAACTCATTTATAGTTATCGTTAAAAGAGTTAGATCCTGATGTTTCTTGGCAATAGTTAGGCGTCAGAAAGCGGAAAATATTATGCTCTGAGTACGACAATCTGGCAACGGTGACCTGGACTCTAACGAAACCCTTGGAAGAGGACCAAGTGGACCTCCGGGGGGCAGGATGAGCCAAGCAAGACTGGCGCCACTATAAAACACCTGCCAGCGACACTAACGACATGGGGCCGAACAACAGACCCCAACAAAAAAGCCTACGAGCGCTAAAGTCCAAACGTAGAACAATGGCAATCATACACTTCCCTTGAACACCTAAATGACCCTAATTACCACCTCCTATACCTTGAACAACACCTGAATACCCCTAATTACCGTTCTTCCTTACCTTGAACAACTCCTGGATGGCCGTGGAGTTGCCGATGAAGGTCGCCGCCATCTTCATACCCCGGGGCGGGATGTCACACACGGCCGTCTTCACGTTGTTAGGGATCCACTCCACGAAGTAGGCGGAGTTCTTGTTCTGCACGCTCAGCATCTGCTCGTCCACCTCCTTCATGGACATGCGGCCCCTGAACACGGTGGCCACGGTGAGGTAGCGGCCGTGGCGGGGGTCACAGGCGGCCATCATGTTGCGCGCGTCGAACATCTGCGAGGTCAGTTCAGCGACGGTCATCTTGCGGAACTGTTGTGAGCTGCAGAGGGAGAGAGAGAGAGAGAGGGAGAGAGAGAAAGAGTTAGCTAGGCTGGGGGAAGAGGAAGAGAAGAGAAAGAGGAGGAGGAGAGGAAGAGGAGAGGGATGCTGCGAGGAAAGGAAGAGGAAGAGGAGGAAGAAGAGAAAGAGGAAGGATATCGCATGGAACCGTTTTGACCGTTTCCCTTCCATTTCATTTCATTTCTTTCCCTCCCCCTTTTTTCCCTTCCTACCCCTTCCTACCCTTCCCCAACCTTCCCCTCCTTTCTTTCCCTCCCCCTTTTTTCCCTTCCTACCCCTTCCTACCCTTCCCCAACCTTCCCCTCACGTCCTACCCCTCCTATCCCTTCTCCGACAACACCACCAGCACCCCTACACACGCACCCTCTAGCGGTCAGCGGCGTAAACCCAGGCATGAAGAAGTGGAGCCTCGGGAATGGGACCATGTTGACAGCCAGTTTGCGGAGGTCGGCGTTCAGCTGGCCCGGAAATCGCAGGCAGGTGGTCACGCCGGACATGGTGAGGGAGACGAGGTGGTTGAGGTCCCCGTAGGTCGGCGTGGAGAGCTTGAGCGTCCTGAAGCAGATGTCGTAGAGAGCTTCGTTGTCAATGCAGTATGTCTCGTCCGTGTTCTCGACGAGTTGGTGAACGGAGAGCGTCGCGTTGTACGGCTCAACCACTGTGTCTGAGACCTGAGAGAGAGAGAGAGAGAGAGAGAGAGAGAGAGAGAGAGAGAGAGAGAGAGAGAGAGAGAGAGAGAGAGAGAGAGAGAGAGAGAGAGAGAGAGAGAGAGAGAGAGAGAGAGAGAGAGAGAGAGAGAGAGAGAGAGAGAGAGAGAGTCAGTTACCCCGTTGGTTAGTTAGTTATGCACATAGACATATTAATAGATAACAGATACGATAGACAGATAGAGAGAGAGAGAGAGAGAGAGAGAGAGAGAGAGAGAGAGAGAGAGAGAGAGAGAGAGAGAGAGAGAGAGAGAGAGAGAGAGAGAGAAATTGAAGTAGAGAGTGAAAGTTAGACAGAAATATAGACAGACAGACCAAAGAAAGGGTGTTCGATACCTCCTCCAAGCGCCTAAGCCTCCTTCACTCTTCTGTCAATCCTCTTTTTCACACCCAAATCCTCCTTCCATGATGCAATTATACCCCTAATCCTTCTTCTAAGTCACTCAATCCTCCTTCTCTTCTCTCCTCTCTCATATCCTCCCTCCCAATCCTCCTTCCGATCCTTTTCCTCACTCCCCCGATCCTGTACCTTTGGGCTCGGCAAGACGCGCAATTATACCCCTAATCCTTCTTCTAAGTCACTCAATCCTCCTTCTCTTCTCTCCTCTCTCATATCCTCCCTCCCAATCCTCCTTCCGATCCTTTCCCTCACTCCCCCGATCCTGTACCTTTGGGCTCGGTAAGACGCGCAATTATACCCCTAATCCTTCTTCTAAGTCACTCAATCCTCCTTCTCTTCTCTCCTCTCTCATATCCTCCATCCTAATCCTCCTTCCGATCCTTTCCCTCACTCCCCGATCCTGTACCTTTGGGCTGGGCAAGACGCGCAATTATACCCCTAATCCTTCTTCTAAGTCACTCAATCCTCCTCCTCTTCCCTCCTCTATCATATCTTCCATCCCAATCCTCCTTCCGATCCTTTCCCTCACTCCCCCGATCCTGTACCTTTGGGCTCGGCAAGACGCGCAATTATACCCCTAATCCTTCTTCTAAGTCACTCAATCCTCCTTCTCTTCCCTCCTCTATCATATCTTCCATCCCAATCCTCCTTCCGATCCTTTCCCTCACTCCCCCGATCCTGTACCTTTGGGCTGGGCAAGACGCGCAATTATACCCCTAATCCTTCTTCTAAGTCACTCAATCCTCCTCCTCTTCCCTCCTGTCTCATATCCTCCATCCCAATCCTCCTTCCATGATGCAATTATACCCCTAATCCTTCTTCTAAGTCACTCAATCCTCCTCCTCTTCCCTCCTATCTCATGTCCTCCCTCCCAATCCTCTTTCCATGATGCAATTATACCCCTAATCCTTCTTTTAAATCACTCAATCCTCCTCCTCTTCTCTCCTCTCTCATATCCTCCATCCCAATCCTCCTTCCGATCCTTTCCCTCCCTCCCCCGATCCTGTACCTTTGGGCTGGGCATGACGGAGTAGGTGTTCATGATCCGGTCCGGGTACTCCTCCCTGATCCGTGAGATGAGCAGCGTGCCCATGCCGGACCCCGTGCCGCCCCCGAGGGAGTGGGTCATCTGGAACCCTTGGAGGCAGTCACAGTTTTCGCTCTCGTTCCGCACCATTTCGATCACGGAGTCCACCAGCTCGGCGCCCTCAGTGTAGTGTCCCTTAGCCCAGTTGTTCCCCGCACCGCTCTGGCCTGAGGAGGAGACGAGGTTAGATTCACACCGTTGCCAAATTATCGTACTCAGCGCATAATATTTTCCGGTTTCTGACGCCTAACTATTGCCAAGAAACATTAGGATCTAACTCTTTTAACGATAACTATAAATGAGTTTCGTTATTGGAGCCCAGTAGTAGTAGTAGTAGTAGTAGTAGTAGTAGTAGTAGCAGCAGTAGTAGTAGTAGTAGTAGCAGACTTACCCAGACAACCAGCCACCACAGAAAACGGATCCTAAACACGAAAGAGACAAAGAAAACAGCAACACATTTAACCCCAACTCACCGAAAACGAAATTGTCGGGTTTGAAGAGGTGCCCGAGGGGTCCCGCGCGCACCGAGTCCATGGTCCCGGGTTCCAGGTCAACCAGTATGGCTCGGGGCACGTATTTCCCTCCTGCAACACCGCCAGCAACACCAGGAGAAGCAGGATTGGTGATGTTGGTGGTGGTGGCGATGGGGGGGGGGAGGGAAGGAGGGGAGATATTGAAATGTGGCAAGTTCTGACCGTAGAGTTTTCAGATAATTTTTTTGGTCGTATTTCTCACTGTCTATTTCTCCTTCTATCATTCTATCTGTCTATCTATCTATCTATCTATCTATCTATCTATCTACCTATCTATTTATGAGCTGGAACTGAATCAAGAAAAAAGAAAGAGAAGGAAAATGAGTGCGGAGTGCTGATC
>NW_026111987.1:1000620-1002738 GCF_024679095.1 Eriocheir sinensis
ACCCCTCGGTTCTAACATTAACTATTTACAAAGGCAGAAAGGGAGATTAATCGAGTTCTCGTTAGTATATTTTTCCTCTTTCACGTTCAAGCTATATAGGTCAAGTTACTACCACCAGGCTCATAAAGCTACCCCTGGAAATACCCTAAACTCCTCCTATGAAAGGAAATACCCTAAACTCCTCCAAAGGAAATACTCTAAACTCCTCCTAAAGAAATACCCCAAACTCCTCCTAAGGAAATACCCTAAGCTCCTCCAAAGGAAATACCCTAAACTCCTCCTAAGGAAATACCCTAAACTCCTCCTAAGGAAATACCCTAAACTCCTCCAAAGGAAATACCCTAAACTCCTCCTAAGGAAATACCCTAAACTCCTCCTAAGGAAATACCCTAAACTCCTCCTAAGGAAATACCCTAAACTCCTTTTTTTTTTTTTTGTTTTTTTATTTTTTACAGCAAAGGAGACAGCTCAAGGGCACAAAAAAGTAAACATTAATAAAAAAAAAAAAGCCCGCTACTCGCTGCTCCTAAAAAGAATCCAAAGAATCCTACGAAACCCTTGTCAAATGTGTGTTCTTGGCCGCAGTCACCATTCTCTCACTCTTCTCTTCCTCTTCTCACGCTTCAGAACGCCACTTACCACTTTGATACCACGGACGAGGAGGCGTGGGCGCTCGTGAGTGCCTCGCTGGACCAGGTGGAGGCGAAGAAGCTGACCCAGTGCTGCCGTGATGCTGTCCAGTGCTGTGCGGAGGCGCTGAACAGGCCTGAAGGTACTGGTGGTGCTGGTTCTGGTAGTAGATGTAGAAGGAGGAGGAGGAGGAGGAGGAAGAGGAGGAGGAGGAGGGTATAACAGTGGTAGTTTTAGTAGTAGTAAGTAGTAGTAGTAATAGTATTAGTGTATATCTATCTATCTAATTATCAAACTATCTATCTCTTCGCCAATTAATGTATTTATCTATCTATCTATCTATCTATCTATATTTATCTCTCGTTGTAGCATCATTTAGTTTTAAGGATATAGACCACCAAGTCATTTATAGAATCTGTGTAGCCTGAGATATCTATGTAAATCTCTCCCCTCCTCACAGCTGACCTCCTGGGGAAGCCTCGTCAAATATGTGTGCTTATAAATCACACCCACAGAAAGGCCATAATTACCCCCACTTGGACCCACTAATTACCCCTAAAACAGATACGGGACAGGTCACATACCAACCCACTCTCCCTTTTAATGATTATGATCGTCTCCCTCAACAGCTGACGAAGGGTTCTGCCCGGGGACGTGGGATGGCTGGGTGTGCTTTCCCCCGACAGCCCCGGAGACCTTCATGGCCTTCCCTTGCCCTGCCTACGCCTACAAGGGAATGCCCGAGTGTGTCTGTAAGTAGAGAGAGAGAGAGAGAGAGAGAGAGAGAGAGAGATGTTCTCTCTCTCTCTCTCTCTCTCTCTCTCTCTCTCTCTCTCTCTCTCCCTTCTTCCTCCTCCTTCTCCTCTTCCTCCTCCTTCTCTTCCCCCTTCATCACCCTTTCCTCCTCCTCCACCTCCACCACCACCATCAACACCAGTGGAGGGGCGGAAACACTGCCTGGTGGACGGCACATGGAAGGTGGATGCGCGGGGGGTGGAGGTGACGGACTACTCCACCTGTAGCCACCGACGCCACCACCTGATAGCCTATTCCTGGGACGCCGCTACGCACGCCCTCTCCCTCCTCGCCCTACCCTTCGCCCTGATCCTCATCCTCTGCTACAGGTAAGAGAGGTAGATTGACAGGTAGAGGGAGGAGGAGGAGGAGGTTTAAAAGGAAGGAAGGCAGAGAGAAGAATATTGATAAAGTGAAGAAATAGATAGATAGATAGATAGATAGAGAGTAATCATCATCATCATCATCGTTGCCAGACAGCTTCGAGTTCTCCAGAGGTTCATTCTTCACGCCAACCTGTTCGCGGCGCTCCTGGGCAAGGCGTTCTTCAACCTGCTGGAGGTGGCAACACTGCAGATGCCAGAGTACTTCCAGGTGAGAGAGAGAGAGAGAGAGAGAGAGAGAGAGAGAGAGAGAGAGAGAGAGAGAGAGAGAGAGAGAGAGAGAGAGAGAGAGAGAGAGAGATTGTGTCAT
>NW_026111988.1:0-22500 GCF_024679095.1 Eriocheir sinensis
ACATAACACATAAGGTTGAATGAGGAGATAAGATAAAAAGATTGTGATGTTACACTTATTTGGGTTATATATATAGGTATGGTGAGGTTAGGCTGAGACGGAGGTGAGGTTAGGTTAGGTTAAGTTAGGTTAAGTTGCTTTACACATAACACATAAGGTTGAATGAGGAGATAAGATAGATGATAGTGAGGTTGTCTTATTTGGGTTATATATAGGTATGGTGAGGTTAGGATAGACAAGGTGAGGTTAGGTTAGGTTAGGGCTTTACACATAACACATAAGGTTGAATGAGGAGATAAGATAGATGATAGTGATGTTGTCTTATTTGGGTTATATATAGGTATGAGCAGGTTAGGATAGACGAGGTGGTGAGGTTAGTTAAGATGCTTTACATAACACATAAAGGTTGAATGAGGAGATAAGATAGATGATAGTGAGGTTGTCTTATTTGGGTTATATATAGGTATGGTGAGGTTAGGTTAGGTTAGGGCTTACACATAACACATAAGGTTGAATGAGGAGATAAGATAGATGATAGTGATGTTGTCTTATTTGGGTTATATATAGGTATGGTGAGGTTAGGTTAGGTTAGGGCTTTACACATAACACATAAGGTTGAATGAGGAGATAAGATAGAAGATAGTGATGTTGTCTTATTCAGGTTATATATAGGTATGGTGAGGTTAGGCTAGACAAGGTGAGGTGAGGTTAGGTTAGGTTAAGTTGCTTTACACATAACACATAAGGTTGAATGAGGAGATAAGATAGATGGTAGTGAGGTTGTCTTATTCAGGTTATATATAGGTATGGTGAGGTTAGGCTAGACAAGGTGAGGTGAGGTTAGGTTAGGTTAAGTTTTGTTGGTATTAAATATGGACACTGGTAAAAATAAGCAAGGTAAGGAAGGAAAAGTAAGTTATTTAAAGATACACTGTTAAGAAAAGTTATATATAGGTATGGTAAGGTTAGGATAGGCAATGCTAGATGAGGTTAGGTTAGGTTTGGTTTTGTTGGTATTAAAAATGGAAACTGCTAAAATAAAAAATGTAAGGAAGGAAAAAAATGTTATTTAAAGATACACTGTTAAGAAAAGTTATACAAAGCTACATTTAAAGATACCAGCTGTTGAAAAATAAGGTGTAACAAAGAATGAAAAAAGTAAGGTATGATAAATAAAAACAACTGAAAACATAAAATAAAAAAAGTATAAAAACAAAATAAAACAAAATATGAGGAATAATAAATAAAAATAAACATGCAAAAAATGAAAACATGAAATAAAAAAAGGTATAAAAACAAAAAATAAAACAAAAAATAATAAATAATAAATGAAAATAAACATATGCAAAACAAACTCCTGTATTACACCCAACACCCCCTACCCACCTTGAGGCCCCACACGCGCACCTCCCCGCCGAGGCAGCCCGAGGCCACTATCTCGTTGGAGGCGGGGTGGAAGGCCACACACCACGGGGTTCGCGGGTGTCCCTCCAGCGTACAGATGCACTGACCTGTGTTGACCTCGCTGACGTAGATGTTGTGGTCGCCGTGGGTGGAGGCGACCTTTGACCTGCAGAGAGAACAAGACAAGTTGATTGACCCCTTGACTATGGCTTTCCTACAAGACATCACCAAGCATTTATTTTTTATTTTTCTATTATCAGAATTTCTGTGATTTCTTATAATTCAGGTGCGTTTTTTTACCCTACTTCTTTCCCCATGTCTTATTTTTGCATTTTTTTTTTTAGAATTTCCGTGATTTCTTATAATTCACTTGCGTTTTTTTACTGTACTTCTTTTCCCATGTCTTTTTATGCATGTTTTGATATCATTTCAAGGTGCCCATACCATCTCCATTCCTGTAAATAAAATAAAAAAATAAAACCTTGCCTCACTCACCCATCGGGCTGAATACCATAAGGAACGTGGACTTGGGTGAGCCGGGCAGTTGGCAGGAGAGGAGGTGTTGCGGTAAACCAGCATCTCCTCGCTGATGTGATGCAGCTGCGTGGTGGTGGCCTGGGGTGGCGCGCCGGAACCTCGCGTCGAGCCAGCAGCTGGCGTGGGGGCCAGCATAGGGTCATGGCACTGCCCCTCCTCCCCCACCTCCATCTTGCCCTCCAGAAACATGTCATCCATCTGAGGGGGATGAGTGAGGGTTAGAGTGTGCATGTATGAGTGTGTATTTACCTAGTTGTAGTTTAACAGGGCCTGGGCTTTACGCTCGTGTGGTTCTGTCTCCGTATCTACATTAATCCAACTTTCCTTAAAGCTTTGCACACTCCTCGCTGATACTACATCCTCACTTAGTCTGTTCCAAACCTCTATATTTCTGTGTGGGAAGTTATATTTCTTTATGTCTCTCAAGCATCTCCCTGTGGTTTACAGGCCTGAGCTAAGATGGGATAGTCCTGTCTCCTTGTCGATATATGTCCAAGCTCTCCCTCATTTGATGCACACTCCTGCCTCCACAGTCTCCTCCTTTAGACCATTCCACTCATCCACACTTCTATATGGGAAACTGTACTTTTTCCTTCAGACATGTTCCCTACATCAGCTTCAACCCTGACTGTGGATTTTCTACCAGAAGACATCACCAAGCTTTTCAACAGGAATGGAACAAAAAGTGGCTGCTACAATTCAATGAAGAAAAATATCAATTCCTGCACCTTGGGAGGGGATATCCAGCACATCAATATCACATGAGAAACACTCCACTATCCACCACAGAGGCAGAGAAAGACCTGGGAGTGTATGTTACCAGGCTACCAGTGAAGGGATATCCAGCACATCAATATCACATGAGAAACACTCCACTATCCACCACAGAGGCAGAGAAAGACCTGGGAGTGTATGTTACCAGGCTACCAGTGAAGGAAAAATCCGTGCCAATCGCAGCGGACGGGTTAACCTTACCTCACCTAACCTAATCTTATGTTCCTATGTACTTATATTCTTATTTTTCAACTTTGGGTGTATGTCTGTAATTTATCATGTATCTTCTACTTTATTTCTTGTATCCTTAACCCGGTAGCAGCAGGATCATGTTTCTTAATGGTAAGCAAGAAAATGAGAAAAATCACCTCACACAAACCATTTCATAATACCTATATATCAAAGCATTTTTGATCAGATTATGTATCATCTATTTTGGGAGTTTTAAACCGTAACAAATTTGGCCTGTTGCTGCTACACGGTAAAACAAATTTGACCAGTCACTGCTACACGGTAAAGCCACAAATTTGACCTGTCGCTGCTACACGGTAAAGCCACAAATTTGGCCCGTCGCTGCTACGGTAAAGCCACAAATTTGGCCCGTCGCTGCTACACGGTAAAGCCACAAATTTGACCTGTCGCTGCTACATGGTAAAGCCACAGATTTGACCTGTCGCTGCTACACGGTAAAGCCACAAATTTGACCCGTTGCTGCTACACGGTAAAACCACAAATTTGACCTGTCGCTGCTACACGGTAAAGCCACAAATTTGACCTGTCGCTGCTAGACGTTAAAGCCACAAATTTGACCCGTCGCTGCTACACGGTAAAGCCAAATTTGACCCGTCGCTGCTACACGGTAAAGCCACAAATTAGGCCCGTCGTTGCTACACGGCAAAGCCACAAATTTGGCCCGTCGCTGCTACACGGTAAAGACACAAATTTGACCCGTCGTTGCTACACGGTAAAGCCACAAATTTAGCCCGTCGCTGCTACACGGTAAAGACACAAATTTGGCCCGTCGCTGCTACACGGTAGCCACAATTTGACCTGTCGCTGCTACACGGTAAAGCTTACAAATTTGACCCGTCGCTGCTACACGGTAAAGCCACAAATTTGGCCTGTCGCTGCTACATTGGTAAAGACACAAATTTGGCCTGTCGCTGCTACACGGTAAAAGCCACAAATTTGACCTGTCGCTGCTACACAGTAAAGCCACAAATTTGACCTGTGGCTGCTACACGGTAAAGCCACAAATTTGACCTGTCGCTGCTACACGGTAAAGCCACAAATTTGACCTGTCGCTGCTACACGGTAAAGCCACAAATTTGACCTGTCGCTGCTACCGGGTTAATACTGATAAACAAAAGGTGCATGCAGTGACCTCCTGTCTACACAAACCCTCAAATAATGTGTTAGTAATATTAAGGGTAAGATAAAGTTAAGGGCACACGATATAGAAGCTCATAGCCCTCGGTGCTCAACTCCGCCACATGAGTACTAAAATGATAAATGCATGAAAGCCTATGTTTAGAGCACAACAATTTGCCAGCGCCTGTATGCACAAACCACCAAAACAATGTATGTGTTAGTACTATCAGGGTAAGATAAAGTTAAGGGCACACACGATATAGAAGCTCACAGCCTCGGTGCTCAACTCCGTCACATGAGCACTAAAAATGATAAATGCATAGGCCTATGTTTGGAGCACGACAATTTGCCAGCGCCAGTACGCACAACCACAAAAATAATGTGTTAGTACAATCAGACAGAGTTAAGGGCACACACGATATAGTAGTGCATAGCCTCAGTGCTCAATTCCGTCACACGAACACTAAAAATGATAAATGCATAGGCCTATGTTTGGAGCATGACAATTTGCCAGCGCCTGTATGCACAATCACCAAGAATAATGTGTTAGTATTATCAAGGGTAAGACAGAGTTAAGGACACGCATGATATACGCGTGGCCTCTGTGCGCAGCTCCGTCACATGAGCACTTTGAGACGTAATAGACCTCTCCCTCACAGCCAACCATTAATATCTCCCTCCCCACAGCACTCCACAGCCACAGACAAGCCTTAGGGGGTCAGCACGGTCAGCATACCACACAGACAAACAGACAAACAGCAATACAGACATGAAGCTCACCTTGCCACGTATAAACCAAACAGTTCATATTTATCCATTTTGACACCTCTTCCACAGCTCCCACGTACTCACCATGGCGGCCACTCCTTCCCTGGGGTATATTCTCCCTCCCTGGGGCGGATCCTCCCTCGGGGCGCGTCTCCCCGGGGGCAGAAACTAAAAAAAATATATATATACTTGTCAAGTGACCCAAAACTGGAGTGATTCTAGTATATCATTGCATGAAAACTTTTGTAACTCACTATTGAATAAGATCCTGGCAGACAGTCTCCTTGATAGTGTAGTCTCGTTGGCGTCCTCCCCACGACTCAGAGGACTGCTTCCACAATGTCTGCCGCTGACCCATCATCGCCTGTAACAAGGGACACATTAAGCTTAACACAACACACACAGAGAGAGAGCCATCACCTTAAAGTAACAGGTAAAGCTCCAGAAGTACACCCACCATTGACAACAGAGCAGCGCAAAGCCTGCCATATTTATACCAAGGCAAGCTGACCTAACCCACCAGTAAATGGAACAAGTTCAATGGTAAAAAAGTGCTCAAAATGGCAGAAAAGGCAAATAAAACAGACCAATCTAACCTAGCCCAATCTGATTTCTGGAATAACACCCAAACAGTTAGTCCCTGTTCCTTCAGGTGTCCCACAAGGCACCGTTCTGGGCCCCCTTCTTTTCCTCCTGTACATTGACGATCTTCCACTCTCATCGCCTAACTCTTCCACTGGACTATTTGCCGACGATAGTTTAGAGCAGTAAAGACTACTGACGACTGCAGACTACTACAAAACGACTTGGACGCCCTCCAGCGGTGGGTGCACCTGGCAGGATGCACTTCAGACCAGACCAATGCAAACTATTAAGATTCACCAGAGCGCACAACATCACACTCACACTCTCCACAATTCAGACTTAGAATCAGTTCCACACACACAAGTACCTTGGTATCCATCCTCAACTAACTTGAAATTAACACCCACATAGACCATATCAGTGCCACAGAACACTGGGGTTCCTGAGGAGGAATTTACATAACTGCACACCTGACATTAAACACATAGCTCATGACACACTTGTGAGACCAACACTGAATACTGCTCCACGGTGTGGGATCCTGCACAACTGTACCGGCGCATCAATAACCCAGATCCAGAAGGTCTCCTGCCTTCTCCTCACTCCCTGGCGGCGCCACTCACACCCTTACACCCCAACTGACACTCTTCATCATACACTGTCCCCAACGACACGAATGTGGGGCATTAATCGCCTTCCTCACCTGCTGTCCTTCATCCCTGCCTCCCCAACACCACGGTGATCTCAGGGCTGGGGCGGCCTGCACGCTGCTTGTCGGGGCAGCCTGCTCCCAGGCCTCCGTCTGCACCTCCTTGGCCTCTTCTTCTTGGGTGTTTATGGGGCTCTAGTAGAGGCTGTGGCTCCACCCGTCAGTGGTAGTTGTGTTGTCCTTCCTTCCTGCTGCTGCTCGTGGCGGGCTGGAGGAAGGGCGGCGAAACTAACAGTATTTACATCCACATTAACAACCATTACTTATTTATCACCTTCAAAGGCAACAGAGTAACTTAACTAACTCTCAAAACTATTTATTAGCTATCAAAAAACTCTATGGCCTGGTGTGGAGCGACGAGTGTAGCCGTAGTCTTCCATATATATGTCAACTATTCTTCCTTCTCTGTTAAGGACAGAAATAGAACTTCAATACACTCAAAATAGTTGCGTCAGAAGCAACACCAATAATTGGTATGAGCAGTAGTGCACCTAGCCAGGTTATTTTAATAAAAGAGTAGTTGTATTTATAAAAGGCTCAAGACCTAATGATGACATGGAAACTATGCGTATCACAGCTATGCCTTAGGATTGGATTTTTCACAGTTTTCTATTATGTTATAAACGTGCGTTTGTGTGTTAGTTTGTTTGTTCTCACTGTTTGGGGGGGGTGGTAATGGGCGAGGAAATGCCGGCCAGTATATGTGTTATCGCATCATCTCATTACATATCTATATACATTCTATACATTTAGCTATATTTAGTGTGCTATTAAGTCAATAGCATTTAGAGTATGTAAGTGACATATATTAACTCAAATGATATAGATATAGATATTTTTAGTGTAGTATTACTAAGACAGAAGGATATAATCTTATATTATTTTGTATATGAAAGTAGCCTGAGGTATTTATATTCTTGGTACTTGATATTTGTATTTTTGCATTCCTGTAATATTGGCGGTGAGGGAATATTATATCATTGCTCTGTGTGTGTGCAGATTGATCTGTTCTTGGAGTGTTCTTGGAGGCAGTCAAGTATCACGGCTAAATCTTGGACTGACTTTTCACACTCACATCTTTTATCCGAGGAGTGGAAATATCCAGCCTCCTGAGATCCTTTTGTTCTTCCCACAATATCAAGCATTCAGTTTCATCCCATTCAGCTTCAGTTGCTTACAATTCACCCATTTCCCAACATCATCCATATATCAGCTTATCTTCAGTGTTATCACGCGGCAGGAACACGGTGCACAGTGCTGGCCGGAATTACTTCCGACACTACTATGCGTCCTAGGGGCCATGACGCACAGCTTTCGAATATAACATTTTAACGAAGCGTCGGACAAGGACGGTGTTTTGGGAGACGATGTTTGAGACCCCGACCTAATTGCCAAAAATAGGCTTGCCAAATGTTGACGATTACGACAACTGTAGGAGTAACTTTAAGCTAAACTTCACTAAAATATCACAGTTCTTTCTTTTCCGCAATCTATAAGTTTGTGTTTCTCTCTCTCTCTCTCTCTCTCTCTCTCTCTCTCTCTCTCTCTCTCTCTCTCTCTCTCTCTCTCTTATATTTTATTATTTATTCCACTCTTTTAAGTCTTTATTTCATCTCTGGTGATATCCACTCCACAACCATTTCTCTCCCTAAAAACATGTAGCCAACCCCTCTCAGTAATTGACCTGTAGGTTGCATTTTGTCCATTTACTGCTTAATATACCTCTAACAATGACATGCATGACTGTGTAACAGGGTTGCTTGACGTCGAGTCAAATATAGACTATTATTTGCGCATGGCTAAGTTTTTCTCCTTCCTGCCCCAATACTGTTTTCTCGTAGTAATTAAGAATATGGAAAAGGAAAAGGAAAAATCAATTCTAAAAGTCCAGTTTCAATTCCTTTTATTGCATAAATGATATTTTTTTCCATCCGTGAAGGTCACACACACTTAACAGCACGAAGCAGCAAACAGGTCCAGCGCGGACACTGTTTCCTTTGTGTGTAGAGAAACACTGGTTTAATGAAGCCTTGGATGACGGACAATTAATGTTCTCGTTCAAAATTAAGTGTTAGAAGAAAAGGGAAATTCACAGCAAAAGAACACTAAGTAATTTGAGTAAAAGAGGGTAAACTTTAATTTTCTGCCCTTTCCCAGTGTCTAATGTAGTTATACACGATTTTTGTTAATGCACGGTCTAATTTGAAACCTGACCTCCGTGTATAAGGAGGGATTACTGTACTGTACAAAACATCATGCTCAATAGTACAAGAAACTGACCAACACATTATACTGAACTTGAGGTTACAGGAAATAAAAAACAACAACAATACATTAAGAAAACAACCACAATCTCCTCTATAATGTTGTGGTGGTGGTGGTGGTGGTGGTGCAGGCCAGTACCCTCAACACCACAAAGTCCACCACAGTCACCTCCTTAATGTTGTGGTGGTGGTGGTGGTGGTGGTGCAGGCCAGTATACCCTTACAGCACCACGCCACAGTCCACCACAGTCACCTCCTTAATGTGGTGGTGGTGGTGAGGTGTGGTGGTGGTGCAGGCCAGTATACCCTTACAGCACCACGCCACAGTCCACCACAGTCACCTCCGTAATGTCGCTGTGTTGGGCTGCCTCGGCCACCACGTGCAGTCCCTCCACCACCTCACCGAAGACACAACACCAACGCCACAAATCACCCTGATCGTCCCTGGTGGTGATGGCAAACACACCCTGCCTCCCCAGCCCCCACACATCCCCTGCCCGCCATGGCCTCCTCTCCCCACCCTCCTCAAGGCCAGGCAGCAGCACACATTTCCCCTTACCATCATTACTCTCGTAGTCCCCGCCATACACCCACTCTGCCGGCAACCCCTTCAACACCACCTCGTACAGCCTGGTGCCGCGGTAGGAGGGGCCGCGCTGCCCCGTGCACAGCATCAGGAACTGGCGGCCCCGCGGGGTGTCGGGGCTCAGACGGATGTGGACCCGGCGCGCACGGCCCAGCCAGGACAGGTCCAGGAACACCGTGCAGGGGGGAGGGCACGACCTGGCTGACCTGTACACAGACACAACAGGTGTTTTAACACACACACACACACACACACACACGCGACGATGCTGCAGCCGACGCAGCCGTAAAATAGCTCGCAGAGGGTTTAGGGTCAGGAGCATATTTAAACTACTCAAACGGAAATTTACGACCTACTAACGGGGAGTCTGCGCCCCCCTCGACCCCCCCTTCTAACCTGGGGGGCCTAGCCATCCCCTGGACCCCCCCCCCCACATGTATACGTGACTTATTTCAGCAAGGAGGTATTTCTCGCAACACCGGCTGCACCGTCGCCAGAGGAGGCTTCCGTAAACATTCTCCACTATTTTCAGGAGTAAAAAAAAAGTCCTTGAATTGGATTTTCAAAGCGTTTCCATGACTGTTGAAGGTTTTAGAAAAGATTATATATGAAGAGATACTGATGGTTCATAAGGTAGATACTGCACGGACCTAAAACGAATCTTTACCATATATATATATATATATATATATATATATATATATATATATATATATATATATATATATATATATATATATATATATATATATATATATATATATATATATATATATATATATATATATATATATATATATATATATATATATATATATATATATATATATATATATATATATATATATATATATATATATATATATATATATATATATATATATATATATATATATATATATATATATATATATATATATATATATATATATATATATATATACACACACACACACACACACACAGACATAACACAGGAGAGGGATGGATTGCGTGTATCTGGACCTGACGAAGGCTTTTGACAAAGTTCCACTTACAAGACTACTATGGAAGCTGGAAAATAAAGGAGGATTGAAAGGGAAAATGCAAAACTGTCTGGAAAGTTACTTAAGGGGCAGAGAGATGAGAACAGTGGTAAAGGACATGAAATCGGAATGGAGAATTGTAGATAGTGGAGTGCCTCAAGGATCGGTATTGGCACCAATACTTTTCCTAGTACATATTAATGATATGCCGGAGAAAGTAAGCAGTTACATGAGCCTGTTTGCAGACGATGCGAACTTGATGAGACATATAAGAAACAGTAAAGACTGTGAAATTCTGCAAGAGGACCTAAATAAGATTTAGGACTGGAGTTTGAAATGGGAGATGGAGTTCAATGTGAAGAAATGTCATGTAATGGAAAGAGTGAAGGGAGACCAAAATGGACATATAGAATGGGAGATGGAGAAATATTGAAAGTTCAAGAAGAGAGAGATTTGGGAGTGACAATACAAGATAATCAACAGTCTGAGAGTCATGTTAATAGGATATTCGGTGAGACGTATAGAATGGTAAGAAATATAGGATTAGCATTCCACTACATGGATAAGGATAGGATGAAAAAGATAATAACCACTATGATTACACCAAAACTGGAATATGCGGAAACTGTGTGCTCTCCCATAAGAAAAACACGTCCAAAAAACTAGAAAGAATACAAAGGCTGGCAACGAAAATGGTTCCAGAGCTGGAGGATGAACAAGATGTTGGGAGGAGTGTCATATGAAGAAAGCTTAAAGGAAATGGACCTGCCAACACTGGAACAAAGAAGAGAAAGGGGAGACCTAATACAAATTATGGGACAAAATGGAAGAAGTAGACAATGAGGAGTTACTACTACGAGAAGGAAGAAACACCAGCAACACACGAGGACACAGTAAAAAATTGAGGAAAGGAAGATGCTTGAGAGACATAAAGAAATATAGCTTCCCGCAAAGAAACATAGAGCTTTGGAACAGACTAACTGAGGATGTAGTATCAGCGAAGAGTGCAAAACTTTGAGAAAAACTGGACAGATACAGATATGGAGACGGGACCACACGAGCGTAAGCCCAGGCCCTGGAAAACTACAACTAGGTAAATACACACACACACACACACACACACACACACACACACACACACACACACACACACACACACACACAAATGTAAATAAAGGAAGTAAAAAGAGACAGAAGGAAAACCAACAAAACTGAGGAAAAGCAACAGGGTTGGAAAGGAAAATTTCTGTTAGCATAAACTGCCAACCTCCAGGAGCTTCTAGAACACCCGAGGGAAAGGCAGGAAAAGGCTGTGGCTGAGGTCACTAAAGCTCTGAACACAAGGCAGGCCCTGGTGAGGGACGCAGCAGACAAGAAGCAGCGTGGGACAGCTACTGGCCAGATGCCGGCAAGAACGGAGAGGCAAAGAGGAGGGCTGGGACTGGCCGAGGCCGAGGCACCGCAGCCTTGGAGGGCGGCCCCCAAGCTGCGGGGAGAAGAGGTGCTTGGGTTGTAGCGGGGGATGTGGCGCCACTCAAAGCTAGGATGCAGACACAGATCATTGAAACTCAGCGGCCGCCTTCCCCCTCAGGCAGGGTCAAGTCTCCAGCCAGTGATCCCTACACTATGGACCGTTAACTTGCACCAGCCTTGTCATTATCACGCGAATTTTGTAAAATCAACTGCTTTGGTGCGAATCGCATTAACTCCCTTTTTTCTGGGGCTACAGAATTGTTTTGGGTATCAATCGACGGCAAAATGAAAGGGCTATAGTTATTAGTAAGCGACCGGGCTCCAAAACCGACTCAAAAGGGTATAAAAACGAGTAAATTAGCAAAAAACGGCTCTGAAAAAAACTTTTTTGAGTTCCCAACCTTGAAACCCACTCATTTTTTGAGAATTTCAAAAAACTTGTTTACCAAATATTTTAGCCCTACCAATGTGCTTTCCAATATGATGCATAACATTTTCCTATTTCAGTAGTTTCGTCGCTAGAGCTCGAAACGTGACCAGAAGTCGCGACGAACATTCGCCGAATCTGTCTCATTTCACGCGCCGAGACGAAAAACCTTCCTGACGCCACAAAAATTAATGTATCTGCATAAAAATTCATATATGAACACTTCAATATGTTGACTATCTTGTACTGAAATCATTTTAAGATATCTATATAAAAAGTTACTATTTTTATATAATCATTTCAATATATAAATCAACCTATATTAAGCACCTTATTGTACATGTTATTTAATTTATTTTATTTAGTATTCAACCCTATTTCTTCCCATTTATGAATAATACATTTAATTTGCTTTCTTTTGATACCATATATATATATATATATATATATATATATATATATACGTATATATATATATATATATATATATATATATATATATATTTGGTCTCGGCGCGTGAAATGAGTCAGATTCGGCGAATGTTCGTCGTGAATTCTGTTCAAGCTCGAGCGAAAACTACTGAAACTGGGAAGGCGTGCTTGGTGCCAAATCTCTATTAATACAGATTAATAATCAGAAAAAAACATAAGAAAACAGGAAATAAATAAAAAGTTATATGCAAAAATCTAAGACGTGTCCAAATCACGGCACAAGGGCCGAAAAACGGTCTATTTTGTGACGGTTCGACGACAAACTTGGAGGCGAGGTATCACAAAATCCTTCGAGCTGGTCACACTACATTGCCAAGAGGGGCGACATGCCAAAGTGCAGCCTTCTAGAGGCAATAGCAAGGCCACACTAGACAAAAACGGCAAAGTGTCTGGAGTTCGTCAAAATCGCTCACAAAAGGGTTTGCGTTTCGGGCTCTAGCGACGAAACTACTGGGAGTAGGAAAATGTTATTCATCATATTGGAAAGCACATTGGCAGGGCTAAAGTATTTGTTAAATAAGTTTTTTGAAATTCTCAAAAAATGAGTGGGTTTCAAGGTTGGGAACTTAAAAATAGTTTTTTTTCAGAGCCATTTTCTGCGAATTTATTCAATTTGTTACCCTTTTGAGTCAGTTTTTGAGCCCGGTCGCTTATCAAAACTATAGCCCTTTCATTTTGCCGTCGATTGATACCAAAATATTTCTGTAGCCTCAGAAATAAGGCGATTCGCACCAAAGCGGTTGATTTTCCAAAATTCGCGGCTTAATGACAAGGACGCCGCAAAATCAAAAGAGTCCGCCGTCCATTACTTGAGATGTCACTGCTCCAGCTCACCTGCAGGGTTGACGCGCCCAGTGGCGGGGGATGGTCCGCCAGGGCATGGAGGCACGGCCGGCCGGCTTCGAGGCTTATTCTTGCGTGTCGGCGCTGACCTTCCACCTGGTGCACAGCAAACACCCGGCCAGCCTGCAGCAGGCTCCTGGTGCGCTGTGTCAGACTGCGGAAGTCCTCGGCCTGCAAAGGTCCCCGGTGGAGGGAAGGGAATTAAGAGCAAGAAGACCACGTCAGGCTGCTGCCTTGGCCGGCAGGAAACAAGAGTGTGTAAAGAAAGCTGCTGACTCCTTAAGAGAGCTTTGCTTATGAAGCTGAACTCAAAACTCACTGAGGCACCAACAGAAACACCAATTATGCCATGACAAGGTGACCACTGGTAACTCACTGAGGCACCAACAGAAACACCAATTATGCCATGACAAGGTGACCACTGGTAACTCACTGAGGCACTAACAGAAACACCAATTATGCCATGACAAGGTGACCACTGGTAACTCACTGAGGCACTAACAGAAACACCAATTATGCCATGACAAGGTGACCACTGGTAACTCACTGAGGCACTAACAGAAACACCAATTATGCCATGACAAGGTGACCACTGGTAACTCACTGAGGCACTAACAGAAACACCAATTATGCCATGACAAGGTGACCACTGGTAACTCACTGAGACACTAACAGAAACACCAATTATGCCATGACAAGGTGACCACTGGTAACTCACTGAGGCACTAACAGAAACACCAATTATGCCATGACAAGGTGACCACTGGTAACTCACTGAGACACCAACAGAAACACCAATTATGCCATGACAAGGTGACCACTGGTAACTCACTGAGGCACCAACAGAAACACCAATTATGCCATGACAAGGTGACCACTGGTAACTCACTGAGGCACTAACAGAAACACCAATTATGCCATGACAAGGTGACCACTGGTAACTCACTGAGGCACTAACAGAAACACCAATTATGCCATGACAATGGGACCACTGGTAACTCACTGAGGCACTAACAGAAACACCAATTATGCCATGACAAGGTGACCACTGGTGCTGTGTTGAGGTAAGGCAAACACAGCAATCACACAGTGACAAGGTAAGGTGACTGCAGTGCTGTGTTGAGGTAAGGTAAGCACTGCAGTGACGTGTGCCAGGGACTCGCTGTAACAAGAGTGACACTCTCGGGGAGGTTCTGACCTTCAAGCTTGGCTTTAAGATGAACTGCACTTTTTCCATGATGGTGAGGTCTGGGTCTGACTGGGGCCTGGGTTCTTCTGGGTCTGACTGGGGCCTGGGTTCTTCTGGGACTGACTGGGGCCTGGGTTCTTCTGGGACTGACTGGGGCCTGGGTTCTTCTATAGAAACAGTTTCCAGAGCCGCCTGGACAGCCTTGGCGGCCTCCAGGCTGCACTAGATGCCTCTCTCACCTGGAACAACAACACTGGGTTAGGGAAGAAGCTCACACCCTCGCCCTGTGTGCCGCTTTCTATGCCCCTGTCTGTACCCCTGTGTATGCCCCTATGTGTTCCCCTGTATATGCCCCCTGTACGCCTGTATATGTCCCTGTGTATGCCACCAGTGTCTACCCCTGTATATGCTTGTAATGTGCATATGATCATGTACATATGAATGCATGTGTCGCAACACAAGCTCAGGGTCGCCACAGGATGTTAGTGGACACGTAGGCGCTTATGGTCGTGAGCACAGAAGCTGGATTGACGCTAAATCAAGGATCAGCACCGGAACGTTGTAAGTTCCGGCCAGTCATCACCGGAAGACACACCTTCCGGCGAACCAGCAACGCAACTAAAACGAGCGAGCAGCGCCAAGAGGAGGAGAAGAAGACGGTGAGGGCGCGGGCACAAGGTCCGCTCCGGTGTGCTCTTCGTGCGGCTCACACAAACTTTGTAACTATTGTGTAAAGTTGTCAATACCATTTTTATACTAAAACTCTTAAAAACCACACACCTTTTCATGTCCCAGAGAGAGAGTGAGCTAAGTGAACTTAACGGCTTCCGCTCGGCCCATACAAATCTATCATCACTTTAATTACAAGGCTATTGTGTTATCTCACCTACTACAAGCAGCTGTGAAGCAGGCTACGGCAACACCGGCCCTTCAACGAGTGAGGCAACAGTTCGCGCCTTAAACAAACACTAAACAAACAACCAGTAACACACACCACCTTAAAACTACACCAAAAAAAGTGTAACATGCTACCAGCGTGTACTCTTGTGCATGTCCCCTGTGTGTGCCCTTGTGCATAACCCCCTGTGTGCACCCTTGTGCTTAACCCACTGTGTGCACCATTGTGTATACCCCTTGTGTGCACCACTGTGTATGCCCTCTGTGTGTTGCCTGGTGTGTTTACTCGCGTGGCTGAGGGCCCAGGGCACAGGTGCAGCACACTCACCTTCCTGGCGGTGGTGAGGATGCCGGCGTCAGGGAAACACTGCTGGCACTCCTCCAACACCTGCTCCGCCTCACTGGTGAAGTGAATCACCTCAGCAACCATCTTGAGTGCCTCTTGCTCTGTTGCACGAGTGCGCAACTTCTCCCGCACAGCCTGCAGCTCCTGCTCCTTCTTCTTTGCCTCCTTCCTCTTCGGTGCCACACGGAACTTTTCCTGCTGCAGGAGCTCCCTGGAACTCCTGCTCTGGTCCACCAGTCCCTGGAGGCTGTCCTCCAGCTGCTGCTGCCGCTCGCCCCAGCCTGTCAGGGTGGCCTCATACTGGTCCAGCTGGGACTGAGCCTCCTGGCAGGCGGTGATGGCGGCCACAACTGTGGCCTCCTTTTCCTGCAGAAGGGAACGCATTTCCTTGGAGAGACCAGCTGCTCTCTTCTTGCCAGCTGATCCTGCTGCCCCTTTCCCCTTCTCGGCACTGGGTGGCGGCGAGGCTGCTGCTGCTGCTGCCGCCTTGTCATCTCTCATCCTTCTAATGAAGGCCTCAACTATATAGCAAACAGGGAACTGCCCGCCCTCGGGCACGGCATGGCTGACGCGGCACTCCGGACAGGTAACACGGCCCTGCTCCTTCAGCTTATCTGTGCACAGTGTGCAGACTGTGTGGCCACAGGGCAGAGTGCGTGGCCGCTGTACTGAGTCATCAAAGCCTGTCAGGCACACTGGACACTCCTCGGGGTTGTCTCCCTGAAACAGAGAGGAAGAGTGAGGGAGGCACTACAGCTGTATCACACTGGTGGTGTGTGTGTGTGTGTGTGTTTGTGTGTGTGTGTGTGTGTGTGTGTGTGTGTGTGTGTGTGTGTGTGTGTCAAGCAGGCAGTGGATAATACTGTAATTAAAGAGGCAATATAATCTTCACAAAGTGTGGATAAATCAGTCTTGAACCTTAGTTAGCACAGCACTGTGCATGAATTATCTCTACTGATCGTGTCCAGTGACTCCAATTTCCAGAGCCAGTCCTGTCCTGATCGCATCAGCTCAGACTCACCGCGGGATCAGTGTGCCTCTCACCAGCCACATGAGCCTCAATAGGCGCCACCTCAAAAATCCTGCCCCTGTGCCACCAGAGGAACATTCAACAACTGTCTCCTAAAACTGAACTTGAAATATAAATAAAATAAGTAAAAATAAAATAAAAAGGACAATTTTGTTTAATTCTCTAATTTAATGAAAATTCCTGAGTATTCCTGAAAATTCCCGTGTAAAGTTTCCAGCTCAAAATTCGTGTGACTTTTACAATGGTACTTCCTTATAGCACAACAGAGTGGAAAGTACTGGCGTTAAGCTGACGGGAATCATCAGTTTATCGTCTGAAATATTTCATGTACTTTCTTTGACAGAAAAATAAACTTGTGTCTATAAGGAAGGTGCCAATGATCAGTGGTGGGCTTCGTTAATCATAATCTTAACATCGTTATATTGTTAATGTAAATGTTAACGTTGATACCGTTAATCCAGCAAGAATGTATTGAATGTTAACATTAACGTCTATGAAAAAAGTACATCATTACAGTAGTCCTTGGTTTATCCGGCATGAACGGGTGTGGCAGATAAACCGTTGTTTTGAGACTTGCTCCTACGTAGAGATACCTCAGGACTGGAAGTTAGCTAATGTTACACCCATTTTTAAGAAAGGTAGGAAAGAGGATGTTAGTAATTATAGGCCAGTCAGTTTGACTAGTATACAGTGTGTGTGTGTGTGTGTGTAAGATTCTGGAGAAAATTATTGAGGGTAGTATTTGGGAGCATTTAGATCAGTATAGACTAATTAGGGACTCTCAGCATGGGTTTAGATGAGGTAGGTCGTGTCTCACAAACTTACTACAGTTCTTAGAACACATTACAAAGCAGTTAGATGAGGGAAACAGTATAGCCGTAGGTAATTTATCTAGATTTTAGTCAAGCTTTTGATAAGGTACCACACAGGAGGCTAGTGCATAAACTGAGGTTGCATGGGATAGGTGTACAGTACTAGTGGAGTGGATGGCTCAGGGGTAGAAAACAGAGAGTAGTATTAAATGGGGCCAAGTCTGACTGGAGGGAAGTGGTTAGTGGGGTACCTCAGCTAGGGCCACTTTTGTTCCTAGTATATATTAATGATTTAGATATAGGATTAGTAGTAAACACCAAAGTTTGCAGATGATACCAAGATAGCTAGTACAGTACAGGGCTCAGGACAATTATAGGATGCAAAGGGACTTGGATAGGATGGGCAGATAGGTGGCAGATGGAGTCTAACTCCCGGAAGTGTCAGGTTATGCATATAGGTAAAGATATAATAGGAATTTTAGCTATGAGATGGAAGGAGTTTGGTTAGAGGCAGTTGAGAATGAAAAGGATTTAGGTGTAGTGACAGATAAGACTATGAAATTCTCAAAGCAGTGTTTACAAGCTAGAAATAGGGCAAACAGGATCCTGGGGTTTATAAATAGAAATGTTATAGTTATGAAAGCAAGGAGGTAAGAGGTAGTTTATATAATGCATATGTTAGAGCTCATTTAGAGTATTGTATACAAGCTTGGTCACCACAGGATGTAACTTTGTTAGAAGCAGTTCAGAGAAGAGCAACTAGGATGATGGCAGCAATGAGGCGCCTGGAGTATAGGGAGAGGGTAAAAGAGCTACATATGTTTTCATTTGAGAGGAGATGTCTAAGGGGGATATGATAGAGCTATATAAAATGTTTTCAGATTGCGATTACTTAGATGTGGATACTTTCTTTACACTAGAGGAGGGAAACGACTAGGGGTCATGATAGGAGAATTAGGAAACAAGGGTGCAGTTTTTTTTTTTTTTTTTACAGCTAAGGAGACAGCTCAAGGGCGCAAAGAAAATAATAAAAAAAGGCCCGCTACTCACTGCTCCCGAACAGAGGTTAAAGGAGTGTCCTAAATCAGAGGTCAATTTCGGGAGGAGAGGTGTCCTGATACCCTCCTTTTGAAAGAGTTCAAGTCGTAGACAGAAGGAAATACAGATGAAGGAAGATTGTTCCAGAGTTTACCAGCGTGAGAGATGAAAGAGTGAAGATGCTGGTTAACTCTTGCATAAGGGGTTTGGACAGTGTAGGGATGAGCATGAGTAGAAAGTCGTGTGCAGCGGGGCCGCGGGAGGAGGGGAGGCATGCAGTTAGCAAGTTCAGAAGAGCAGTCAGCGTGGAAATATCGATAGAAGATAGAAAGAGAGGCAACATCACGGCGGAGTTTAAGAGGTAGAAGGCTATCAGTAGGAGGAGGAGAGCTGATGAGACGAAGAGCCTTAGCCTCCACTCTGTCCAGAAGAGCTGTGTGAGTGGAGCCCCCCCACACGTGAGATGCATACTCCATACGAGGGCGGACAAGGCCCCTGTATATGGACAGCAACTGTGCGGGGGAGAAGAACTGTCGGAGACGATACAGAACGCCCAACCTCGAGGAAGCTGATTTAGCAAGAGAGGAGATATGAAGTTTCCAGTTGAGATTTTGAGTTAAGGATAGACCAAGGACGTTTAGTGTTGAAGAAGGTGACAGCTGAGTGTTGTCGAAGAATAGGGGATAGTTGTTTGGAAGATTGTGTCGAGTGGATAGGTGGAGAAACTGTGTTTTTGAGGCGTTGAAGGACACCAGGTTCTTCTTGCCCCAATCGGAAATAATAGTAAGGTCTGAGGCTAAGCGTTCTGCAGCCTCCAGCCTTGAGTCGTATAGTTCCTGTTGGGTGGGTCTTCTATCAAAAGAAGTTGAGTAATGCAGAGTCATCGGCGTAAGAATGGATAGGGCAGTTCGTTTTGGAAAGAAGATCATAAGTGAACAACAGAAAGAGAGTGAAGATAGGACAGACCCCTGCGGGACACCACTGTTGATAGGTTTAGGGAAAGGACAGTGACCGTCTACCACAGCAGAGATATATCGGTCAGAAAGGGAACTGGAGACAAAGGCACAGAGAGAAGGATAGAAACTGTAGGAGGGTAGTTTGGAAAGCACAGATTTGGCCAGACCCTATCAAAGGCTTTTGATATGTCCAGCGCAAATAACATTTCACCGAAACTATACATATATATATATATATATATATATATATATATATATATATATATATATATATATATATATATATATATATATATATATATATTATATATATATATATATATATATATATATATATATATATATATATATATATATATATATATATATATATATATATATATATATATATATATATATATATATATATATATATATATATATATATATATATATATATATATATATATATATATATATATATATATATATATATATATACATATAGATATATATATATATATATATATATATATATATATATATATATATATATATATATATATATATATATATATATATATGTTCTTTATAGCAAAGCAATTCATCTGGTACAGTCACAAGGCGCCGTCACTCACTCTTATATGACCCCAACACCCTTCCCTTAGCTACGTCACTGGATTCAGCCATCAGCCTGTATCACGGCACCCCCTCAGGCTGTCCCCCTTAATACTTCACTGAATTCAGCCATCAGCCTGTATCACTGCACCCCTCAGGCTGTCCCCCTTACTACGTCACTGAATTTAGCCATCAGCTTGTATCACGGCACCCCCTCAGGCTGTCCCCCCCCTTACTACGTCACTGAATTTAGCCATCAGACTTGAGCCTGTATCACGGCACCCTTAGCTGGGCACGATAACAGAAAACCTTATTCCCGATAACCGATAACTGATAAAGGAAAACTTTATGGGTGATAACCGATATTCGTTAACTGGAGACACAAATGTAGGCGATAACCGATATCCGATATAAATCCACAATTCCGATACTAGCTAGCGATAAGTCCGATAGGCGAAAACGATACTATATTGATATTTCAAATAAAAAAAAATATAGGTGAATTTAAATTTTCATTATCTGTATGTTAGAAAACTTACAAAACCTGACAACCACACGTTGACGCGTACCTATGGACGGTAATACTAGAAATGCCTGAACCGTGTGTTGTGTTATTTGGCATCCACCGTCAAAGCTGCGCTTTGTTTACAACTGGTCTCTCGTGAACTGCATGCTCAGACCAGCAAGCGTAGACCTATACAGTCTCACAAAGCTTTTTAACCGTAATTAAGAGTTGATGGAAGGCTGAATCAGACATACAGTACCGCCATCCTCGCTGTTTCTAGAACGACACTATATGTCTGATTCAGCCTTCCAGCAACTCTTAATGTGTTAAAAAGCTTTACGAGACTGTACAGGGCTACGCTTACTGGTCTGAGCATGTAGTTCACGCGAGACCCGTGTTTGTAAACAAAAGTGCCAGCTTTTGACGATGGGACACCAAATAACACAACACCGGGTGCCTTCAATACCATGGGATGCTCACAAACGAATATGGAATATCAAATTTGAGGCAGTGAATAATAATTTTTTGGGCAAAGTTAAATGATTTTTTTCTTTGATATACTGATTTTTGAGTCTAACATAACAAAATAATCTAGTGTTTTAATGTTGATGATCTAAGAAATCTCTTCACCGAAGATATTTCTTGCGAAGTTTTTTCACACAACACCGGGCGCCCGGGCACGTGTAGGGAGGAGTCAACGTTTTTTTTCTGAGAGGGGGAAAAAGTAGCGATTATCGCTAGTTTGGTTATAAAAGTAACGAAGATACCGATATATATTTAAATAAGTAGCGAATGGCCGATAACCCGATTTTGTTATCAACGATAAAGTATCGCGATAAGTTATCGCGATAACGCCCAGCTATGATGGCACCCCCTCAGGCTGTCCCCCCCTACCACGTCACCGCCTCTCGTTCTTTTTTCGCCCTGGCAGAGGGCGGGCTTGTTCGTTATCTTTGTTATGTTGCCCTTGAGCTGCCTCCCTTGATGTAAGAAAAAAGGCAAGGTAGGAGATTTTGGTACGGGAATGTTCTGAGGAATAATACATTTGTTTATTCCTTCAAGGTTATGACTCACCGGCCCCTTCCCTGCTGACGCCATGCCGCTGCTGCTGCTGCTGCTGCTGCTGCTGCTGGTGGTGGTGGTGGTGGTGGTGGCCTGACAACCTCCTGCTGGCCGCGGTGGTGGTGGTGGTGGTGGCCTGACAACCTCCTGCTGGCCGCGGTGGTGGTGGTGGTGGTGGTGGCCTGACAACCTCCTGCTGGCCGCGGTGGTGGTGGTGGTGGTGGTGGCCTGACAACCTCCTGCTGGCCGCGGTGGTGGTGGTGGTGGTGGCCTGACAACCTCCTGCTGGCCGCGGTGGTGGTGGTGGTGGCCTGACAACCTCCTGCTGGCCGCGGTGGTGGTGACGCAGCGCCCCTCGCCGCGGTGGTGTCTGTCAGGTCTTCAGGAGGGCGCGCCTCGGCTATGCTGGAGTCGGTCACTGGTGGCTATGAGGCGGTGTCGTGCTAAATATCACGCCGCGAGTGTCTGGGCCACTGCTATTGTGCCACGCACGACACCGTCGGGCGGTGCTGATAAGAAGACCCTGCACTCTGATCCCGCAGATTAGGTCAGATAACGGCACCAAAGAGAGATACTGGAGGAACATGTCCCTCACACAGCTTATGCATTTCTTCTCAGCCATGGCGCACTCCTGGGATTTATGATTGCCAGCGCATTTGAAACAATCTGGGGCGTCTCCATTGGTCTGGGCAGTACAGTTGGCCTCAAGATGGCCGTATCCTGACAACGATAGCATATCATTGCATGGTGTCTGTCTCTCACTGTGTATATTCCCCATTCTAATTTTAGCTTGTCTTGTGACTCAGCTCT
>NW_026111988.1:27500-30000 GCF_024679095.1 Eriocheir sinensis
TATATATATATTTGTATATCTATTTTTATAAATATAATATTTATATATATATATATATATATATATATATATATATATATATATATATATATATATCTCTCTCTATATCTCTATCTATCTATCTATCTCTATATATATCTCTCTCTCTCTCTCTCTCTCTCTCTCTCTCTCTCTCTCTCTCTCTCTCTCTCTATATATATATATATATATATATATATACTTTACTACTACTACTACTACTACTACTACTACTACTACTACTACTACTACTACTACTACTACTACTACTAAATTGTTATACCTAATACTTCTTACATATGCTTTGCAACTATAACCGCAATAACTAGTAAACAAATTACTTAAATACACTCACAAATAATTAATGTAAGGAAATACATAGAGTGAGTCAGTGAAGGCTTTGTTGACATGGAGAAAATAAGACGGAGTATCGATTTTATGGTTAGTTGTCGTACATATGATAACCTTCCCCGGTGGCCATCTTGATGACGTCACGACGCGCACACCAGCTGACTCAGTGACGGTCTGGCAGTGGTGGCGAGTGGAGGTGCGCGAGTGCCGGGCGGGCCTCCATATTATAAATCCTAGGATGAAATTGAATTATCTTTTCTTTCTTTGCTTACTTCCCTAACCGCCGCCATGAAACGGTTCACCAAGATCATGGTGGACGGCCTGCGGTCAACGGTACAGCCTCCAAAGGTTGAAGAAATTGCCGTTGTGGAGACTCTACAGGCGGAGGCTTTTCAGATCGCTAAGGTAGCTATCAATGGCCGCCCTTTTTTCCCTTTTTTTCCCTATTTCTAAGCCTCGGAGGGGGGAAAGCGGGCCAGGAAAAGATGGAGGAAAGATTCAGGAAGGTTGTCTTGGAGGGGGAGAAGGATTAGGCTGGAGGGAACATCAGGAGGAGGGAAAATGTGGAGGGAACTCTTAGGAAAAACAACATCCGCCATCTTTGTCCTGGCTGACTTATCGCTTATTTTCCTCCGCTTTTCCGGGCCCAGGGAGGAGGGAGGGAGGGAATGGAGGTATGGAGAGAAGGAGGGACTATTCATGGAGGGACTGCAGGAGGGGGAGGAGGGAGGTAAAATAAGGAAGAAATCAGGGAAAATACGAGACAAGGTGGAGAGAAATCCGCCTGAGCCGCCATCTTTACCTCCTGTATTGTCATTATTTAACCCTCATTTTCCGGGCCCAGGGAGGAGGGAGGGAGGGAATGGAGGTATGGAGAGAAGGAGGGACTATTCATGGAGGGACTGCAGGAGGGGAGGAGGGAGGGAGGTAAAGTAACGGAGATATAAGGAAAAATATAAGTAAAGGTAAGGAAAAATTCTGCAGTCCGCCATCTTTTTTGTCCGTCTTTATCTCTCCGTATTGCTGCCTGGAGGGACTTGGGGAGGGAACTGGAGGGATGGAGAGAAAGAGGAAACATTAAAGAACATCTGATAAATAGGGGAGAGAGAAAGGGAGAGAGGGGGAGGAGGGAGGGAGAGAAATGTGGGGAGAGGTGGAGACAAAAATTCCGAGATATGCCAATTTTTATTTATATTTTTCCCTTTTTTTAGAACATGGATGCATTTAAGGGAGGAAATGTGGACATGGAGGGAAGGAGGAAGAATTGAGGGAGACACTGCATAAGGGAGAGAAGGGAGGGAGGAGAGATAAGGGAGGAAATGGAGAGAAACTGGAGAGAAAAATGATGTCCAATATTTTTACCTCCATACTTAAACCCATTTTTGGAGAGATGGAGGCAACGGAGAGAAAAAAATGGAGAGATGGAGAGAAAGAGAATTTATCTACCTATGTGTGGAGGGAAGGAGGGAGAGATGTGGAGGGAAGGAGGGGGAGATGGAGAGAGAAACAAGGGAGGAAACGGAGAGAAACTAGAGGAAGGTGGAGAGAAAATTTGGTGTCCGTCATTTTTACCTCCATACTAAAACCCATTTTTTGGAGAGACGGAGGCAACGGAGAGAAAAAATGGAGAGATGGAGAGAAAGAGAATTTACCTACCTATGTGTGGAGGGAAGGAGGAGGAGAGGGAGAGAGAAACAAGGGAGGAAACGGAGAAAAGGTGGAGAGAAAATCTGATGTCCGTCATTTTTACCTCCATACTTAAACCCATTTTTGGAGAGATGGAGGCAACGGAGAGAAAAAAATGGAGAGAAGGAGAGAAAGAGAATCTACCTACCTGTGTGTGGAGGGAAGGAGGGAGAGAAAGAGAGAGAGACAAGGGAGGAAACGGAGAAAAGTAAGAAAAAAAATCGTGTTTCTCGGAATTTTCTCGGCAAATATTTTTAATTTTTTTCATCAAAGGAAAAAACAAATATTATATGTGTGGAAATTTTGCTGCTGTTGTTTTCTTTGTTTTATGTTAATTTTTTGGTGTGTGTGTAATTCTCTCTCTCTCTCTCTCTCTCTCTCTCTTTGTGTGTGTCAGGGATATAAAAAAGTATTTCCTTGATTTAAATTGTATTTGTTAATTTCA
>NW_026111988.1:35000-47500 GCF_024679095.1 Eriocheir sinensis
TGTGGAGAGATAAGATTTATATTGTTCCTGCGCGTATTATGCACTGTATTAATAACTTGAAAAGGATGAGTTCCATGCATCAGTGCGAGGTTTTTATAAATAAATAATAGTAGAAAATAACAATGAATGTTTTTAAAATTAAGAAATCTATGTGTGGAAAATACGTTATGTGTGGAATCAAACTTGTTCATGTAAAACATACACCTAAATATCTTATTTTGAGAAACCTGAAGATTTTTAAGAAAGGAAGGCCACGTACACGCCCACACAGATACACAATAAATGAGATGCGGGTAACAAAGTGTATAATAAATACTGATAAGTGCTTCTTGTGTAAGGCTATTTCTTATTCGATACAGTATGCCACATATCCTAGATAGTTTATTTGCAACAGAATTAATTTGGTATTTCCAATTGATATTTTGATCTATGACAACGCCCAAAAACTTAGTATAAGAAACTCGTTCAAGTACTTTTCCTTCAAGTGTTATAGGTGGCATGTTAGTAGTGACTGATCGGTTTTGAAAGATAATGTATTTTGTTTTAGTGATATTTAACCTTAACTTATTATGTTTAAGCCACATATTAATTGAATTGAGCTCATTATTAATGTTTATATGCAAACTATTTATATTTTTATCATCTAATAGTAAATTAGTGTCGTCAGCATAAATGGTATACTTAAATTTATTACTAGCATTGACAATATCATTAATATAGATGAGAAAAGTATAGGTCCTAGGATAGATCCTTGCGGTACACCCATTTTGATAGGCTTGAAAGAAGAATATTTAGAATTACAGTAAACAGCTTGAAATCGATTTGTTAAATAATTTTGAATAATTCTAAAGGAACTCCCTGAATCCCAAAATTACTAAGTTTACTTAATAGAATTTTATGACATAGCGAATCGAAAGCCTTAGAAAGATCTAAAAATTCCAACTAAATAATGTTTCTTTTCCAGATATTTATACACATTATTGGTAAACTGAAATATGGCCGACTCAGTAGAGCGCCCTAGTCTAAAACCATGCTGACAATTCGAAAATAAATTATTTTTCTCAATGAAATTTACAAGACGAGTGCATATCACTTTTTCAAAGACTTTACTGAACACAGGAAGAACTGATATAGGTCTGTAGTTATTGACATCATCTCTATTATCTGACTTAAACAATGGAATAATTTTAGCTTTCTTAAGTTCGTCCGGAAAACTCCTTTCTTTAATGTGAGGTTAACTATGTGTTAATGGCAAGGAAATTATGCTGGCAGTTTGTCTTACGACCAAGGGAGAAATTTCATCAAAACCAGATGATGTACCTTTTAATGTCTTAAGAAAGTTTTCAATTTCTATCTGTGTAGCTGGTGATAAGTATACCGAGTAATTAGGTGAGTTGTGTAAATATGTCATATATTCATCCCCTACTATATCATGATCTAGCCCCCCAGCCTTCAAAAATGGTCATTAAATGTTTCAGAAATGTCAGTACAATGTGGCTTTAATTCAATAACTGTATGTTTAGCACCTGTGCATCTACCAAGAATAGTATTAATGGATCTCCAGTGTTGTTTTGGATTACCTTGGCTATTAAGTAACTGCTCTTGGTTATACTTCTTCTTGGCTAATTTTAAAAGTGACGTTAATTTATTTCTATATATTCTATAAGGCTCCTTAAACGTTAAAGGCCATTTATGAGCTAGTTTTTCAAGTCGATGTTTTTCTAATACTATTCTTGAGAGCTAGAGTAATGTGTGGACTACGTTCCTTTTAAAACTAAATTTAATTTTTCTTTCCGGAAAACACTTATCAAAACATGTTTTAAATTTACTGTAAAATAAGTTGTAGGCCTCATTAGCACATATACAATTTAATGTGTCACTCCAATTAGTTTGTGAGAGACTATTACTAAATTTTTCAAGGAGTCCTGATTAAATATTCTTTTAGTTACGTAAGTGGGAGAAGGATGACGATATTTATCACATTTAAATACAGAGATTACTGGGTAGTGGTCACTGATATCTGTCTTTAATATATAATTGGCAGTATTACTTTCAATCTGAGATGACCAAACATGATCAATTAACGTGGATGAAGTTGAAGTTACTCGAGTAGGCAAGGTAGTTAGAGGAAATAAAGAATAGCTGTACATTATATTAATTAAATCCTGCACATTGTCATTATTACATTGTAATAAATCTATGTTTAAGTCTCCAAACACAAAAACCTCCTTGTAATTTTTATCTTTAATTAGGATAAGATTTCATTAAGTGAATTGTGAAAATTATTTATACTGCTTTGAGGTGGTCTGTAAATACAAAGAAATAAATAGGTATTAGCATTACATATTGCTTCGATTCCCAAACATTCCATAAAAGGTTCCAATTTAGAAAATTCATTGATCACAGAAGATTTGTACTTACTAGAGATATAAATGGCCACTCCCCCACCAAACCTGTTTCTGTTATTAGTGAACATTTCATATTCCGGTAGTCTGTACAGTGGAGAAATATCTACATCTAAGCGGGTTTCTGTTAATCCTATGACATCAAATTTA
The DNA here is from genome assembly GCF_024679095.1 of Eriocheir sinensis. NCBI lineage: Eukaryota > Metazoa > Arthropoda > Malacostraca > Decapoda > Varunidae > Eriocheir > Eriocheir sinensis. Next base: position 37,556 of record NW_026111988.1, read on the forward strand.
GTTTGGCACGAAAGGACAGTGTCTACAAAGTATTGGAAATTCGATGAGATGGATCTAATATTCAGTGTTAATAAATATAATTCACTATTATTAGTAGAAAAAGGAAAGCTATCCAGATAAATATATTCAGATTTAGAAAAATTTAAATTTCTTGCTCTTAAATAAAACTGAGTTACATCAAGATCGTTATTATAATTTCTATCTTCTACACTAAGTGGATGGAAAGCATGTAGGTCTTGATTTTGTGTATTATTGACATTAAAACAATGCAACAAATCTTCATTGTTAATAGAGGCAAAAGGGAAAATATAATCTATTGGTGGAGGCATATTATCGTTAGTAGTAGTAGTGGAAGTAGTAGTAGTAGTAGTGGAAGTAGTAGTAGTAGTAGTAGTAGTAGTGGAAGTAGTAGTAGTAGTAGTGGAAGTAGTAGTAGTAGTAGTAGTAGTAGTAGTAGTAGTAGTAGTATTTGTTGTTGTTGTAACCATAAAAATAGTAGTAGTAGTAGTAGTAGTAGTAGTAGTAGTAGTAGTAGTAGTAGTATTTGTTGTTGTTGTAACCATAAAAATAGTAGTAGTAGTAGTAGTAGTAGTAGTGGTGGTAGTAGTAGTAGTAGTAGTAGTAGTAGTAGTAGTAGTAGTAGTAGTAGTAGATAGTAGTAGTAATAGTAGTTAGTAGTAGTAGTAGTAGTAGTAGTAGATGTAGTAGTAGTAGTAGTAGTAGAATCATTGTTAGTTGTTGTAGTGGAATTGTGAGTTATTATGTACTAAATTACTTAACGTTGTGAATCTATTTCTTGGTGCCGCTTCGCAGGATTTTCTTGATTTCCTTGCGTTGGGGGGACGAAGCAGCAGGTGGGGCCGAGGACAGCCGCGAGCCACCAGGTCGGTGCGCGGGGAGGGGAGAGCGAGTGTTGTCCACACCACCCCACGCCCCAGCCGCCTCGACACGGACGACACCACCATCACCATCAGCATCACCAGCACCATCAGGAGCGCCAGCAGCACCAACAGCACCAGCAGCAGCGTCAGCACCATCAGCAGCATCACCAGCACCAGCAACGGCAGTCACTGGCACCTGGCCGCCACGCAAGCCCCAGCCTCCAGCTTCAGCCGGGTGTGTGTGTGTGTGTGTGTGTGTATGTATGTGTGTATGTATGTATGTGTGTGGGTGTTTCTACCCCTCCCCCTCTCCCCGTAGCCACCTCTTAATCCCCTCACACAATTTACTGACCCCATTAACCCACCATTCAACACCCTACATGACCCATTTCCGACACGCACCCACTCCCATATCCTCCTTCACCATACACCCCCATACCCCCCTCTGTAGCTACTTTTAACCCCCCTCACACAATTTACTAACCCCATTAACCCACTGTTCGACACCCCACATGACCCATATCCGACACGCACCCAGTCCCATATCCTCGTTCACCATACCCCCCATACCCTTTCTGTAGCCACCACTAACCCCCCTCACGCAATTTACTGACCCCATTAACCCACTGTTTAACACCCCACACGGCCCATTTCCATCACCCACCCACTCCCATTTCCTCACTCTCCATACCCCCCCTCATACCCCCCTCCGTAGCCACTTTTAACCCCCCTCACGCAATTTACTGACCCCATTAACCCACTATACAACACCTCACTCGGCCTATTTCCGACACCCACCCACTCCCATTTCCTCGGTCACCATACCCCCCATACCCCCCTCCGTAGCCATCTCTAACCCCCTTCACACAATTTACTGGCCCCATTAACCCACTGTTCGACACTCCACATGGCCCATTTCCGTTACCCACCCACTCCCATATCCTCACTCACCATACCCCCCCATACCCCGTCCGTAGCCACCTCTAACCCCCTTCACACAATTTACTGGCCCCACTAACCCACTATGCGACACCCCACATGACCCATTTCCGACATGCACCCACTCCCATTTCCTCGTTCACCGTACCCCCCATACCCCCTCCGTAGCCACCTCTTACCCACCTCACACAATTTACTGACCCCCTTAACCCACAATTCGACACCCCACATGCCCCTTTTCCAACATGCACCAACTCCCATTTCCTCGTTCACCATACCCCCCATACTCTTTCCGTAGCCAGCTCAAACCCCCTCACACAATTTACTGACCCCACTAACCCACCATTCAACACCCCTCACGGCCCTTTTTCGTTACCCACCCACTCCCATTTCCTCGGTCACCATACCCTCCCTCATACCTCTCTCCGTAGCCACCTCTAACCCCCCTCACACAATTTACTGACCCCACTAACCCACTATACGACACCTCACACGGCCCATTTCCGTCACCCACCCACTCCCATTTCCTCGGTCACCATACCCCCCATCCCCCCGCCGTAGCCACCTCTTACCCACCTCACACAATTTACTGACCCCCTTAACCCACTATGCGACACCCCATATGACCCATTTCCGACATGCACCCACTCCCATTTCCTTGGTCACCATACCCCCATACCCCCTCCGTAGCCACTTCTAACCCCTCTCACATAATTTACTGACCCCCTTAACCCACTATACGACACCCCACACCGCCCATTTCCGACCCCCACCGACTCCCATTTCCTCGGTCACCATACCCCTCATACTCCCCTCCATAGCCATCTCTAACCCCCTTCACACAATTTACTGACCCCACTAACCCACTGTTCAACATCCTACACGACCTATTTCTGAGACCCACCCACTCCCATTTCCACGGTCACCGTACCCCCCATACCCCTGTCCGTAGCCACCTCTAACCTCCCTCACACAATTTACTGGCCCCATTAACCCACTGTTCGACACTCCACACGGCCCATTTCTGTTACCCACCCACTCCCATTTCCTCGGTCACCATACCCCTCTCCGTAGCCACCTCTAATCCCCCTCACACAATTTACTGGCCCCATTAACCCACTGTGCGACACCCCATATGACCCATTTCCGACACCCACCCACTCCCATTTCCTCGGTCACCATACCCCTCTCCGTAGCCACCCCTAACCCCCCTCACACAATTTATTGGCCCCATTAACCCACTCTTTGACACTCCACATGGCCCATTTCCGTTACCCACCCACTCCCATTTCCTCACTCACCATACCCCCATACCCCCTCCGTAGCCACTTCTAACCCCCCTCACACAATTTACTGACCCCACTAACCCACTGTTCAACATCCTACACGACCTATTTCTGAGACCCACCCACTCCCATTTCCACGGTCACCGTACCCCCCATACCCCTGTCCGTAGCCACCTCTAACCTCCCTCACACAATTTACTGACCCCATTAACCCACTGTTCGAAACTCCACACAGCCCATTTCTGTTACCCACCCACTCCTATTTCCTCGGTCACCATACCCCCCCCCATACCCCTCTCCGTAGCCACCTCTAATCCCCCTCACACAATTTGCTGGCCCCATTAACCCACTATGCGACACCCCATATGACCCATTTCTGACACCCACCCACTCCCATTTCCTCGGTCACCATACCCCTCTCCATAGCCACCTCTAACCCCCCTCACACAATTTATTAGCCCCATTAACCCACTGTTTGACACTCCACATGGCCCATTTCCGATACCCACCCACTCCCATTTCCTCACTCACCATACCCCCCATCCCCATACCCCCTCCGTAGCCACCTCAAACCCTCCTCACACAATTTACTGACTCCATTAACCCACTATGCGACACCCCACACGACCCATTTCCTCGGTCACCATACCTCCCCCATACCCCCTCCGTAGCCACCTCAAACCCCCCTCACACAATTTACTGACTCCATTAACCCACTGTTCAACACTTCACACGGCCCATTTCCGACACCCACCCACTCCCATTTCCGCGGCATCCTTGACTGACCCCATAGCATCGGTCGGCCCGGGGTGGACGTCCATGTGAAGCACGAGGGCGACCCGGCGGTGGTGTGCCTGGCCTTCCTGATCAACGAGGGCGGCCTGGTCAGCGCCACAGGGGATGATTCTTTGCACCTGTGGAATATACAGCAGAAGACACCGCAGATTGTACACTCACTCAAGTTCCAGAGGGAGAGGTGAGGAAGGGATGGGATGGGATGGGAATGGAAGGGGTGGTATGGGAAGCAATTGGAAGGGAAAGGATGGGATAAGAAGGGAAGGGATGGGAGTGGGAAGGGAACGGAATGGAACAGAAGGGAAGGGATGGGATAGGAAGGGATAGGAAAGGAACGGAAGGGATGGGATAGGAAGGGAACGGAAGGAAAGGAATGGGAAAGGAACGGAAGGGAAGGGACAGGAAGTGAAGGGTTGGGAATGGAAGGAAGGATAGGAAGTGAAGGGTTGGGAATGGAAGGAAGGAAGGAAAGGAGGGAATGGAAGGATGGGAAGGTAGGTTAGGGAAGGTAAAGGAAGGTAAGGGATGGGACAGGACAGGATGGGAAGGGAAGGGATGGGACAGGACAGGATGGGAAGGGATAGGAAGGAAAGGAAAGGGAAGGGATGGGACAGGACAGGATGGGAAGGGATAGGAAGGAAAGGAAAGGGAAGGGATGGGACAGGACAGGATGGGAAGGGATGGGACAGGACAGGATGGGAAGGGATAGGAAGGAAAGGAAAGGGAAGGGATGGGACAGGACAGGATGGGAAGGGATGGGACAGGACAGGATGGGAAGGGAAGGTTAGGTCAGGGAACGGAACAGAACAGAAGGGAAGAAAAATGAAAACACTCCACCATTTCCACCACGCACCTTCTTTTCCACCCAACCCCCCCCAGGATCACCACGCTCCACCTGCCCTTCCAAAGTCGCTGGCTGTACCTTGGGACGGAGCGCGGCAACATCCACATTGTCAACATTGAGAGCTTCACCCTCAGCGGCTACACCATCAACTGGAACAAGGCTATTGAGCTGTGAGTAGGCCTAATAGGAGTGTGACTATTGTGTTTAGGAGTGGTGTTAGGCGACTATTTGACACCCCACACGGATAGTTTCTGCTACCCCACCTATTGCTACTATTACTACTACTACCATCATTGCCTTCTCTGGGGCTAGTAGGAGTGTGACTATTGTGTTTAGGAGTGGTGTTAGGTGACTATTTGACACCCCACACGGATAGTTTCTACTACCCCACCTATTGCTACTATTACTTCTACTACTACTACTACTACTACTACTACTACCATCATTGCCTTCTCTGGGGCTAGTAGGAGTGTGACTATTGTGTTTAGGAGTGGTGTTAGGCGACTATTTGACACCCCACACGGATAGTTTCTACTACCCCACCTATTGCTACTATTACTACTACTACCATCATTGCCTTCTCTGGGGCTAGTAGGAGTGTGACTATTGTGTTTAGGAGTGGTGTTAGGTGACTATTTGACTCCCCACATGGATAGTTTCTACTACCCCACCTATTGCTACTATTACTACTACTACTACTACTACTACTACCATCATTGCCTTCTCTGGGGCTAGTAGGAGTGTGACTATTGTGTTTAGGAGTGGTGTTAGGCGACTATTTGACACCCCACATGGATAGTTTCTACTATCCCACCTATTGGTACTATTACTACTACTACTATTACTACCATCATTGCCTTCTCTAGGCCTAGTAGGAGTGTGACTATTGGTTTTAGGAGTGGTGTTAGACTAGTATTGGACACCCCACATGGATAGTTTCTGCTACCCCCACCTACTACTACTACTACTACTACTACTACTACTACTACTACTACTACTACTACTACTACTACTATTTGCAGGTCTCGCAAGACCCATCCTGGTGCTGTGGTCCATCTAAGTGACTGCCCTGTGGAATACTACTACTATTACTACTACTACTACTACTACTACTACTACTACTACTACTACTACTACTACTACTACTACTACTACTACTACTACTACTACTACTACTACTACTACTACTACTACTACTACTACTACTATTTGCAGGTCCCGCAAGACCCATCCTGGTGCTGTGGTCCATCTAAGTGACTGCCCTGTGGAACCTGGGAAGGTGGGTGTACTACTACTACTACTACTACTACTACTACTACTACTACTACTAGTAGTGTAAGCGCGGTGAGCAGCGCTTGTTGAGTGAGTGCCAAGGATGAGGGAAACCGCTGCGTGGAAGTCACTTCACGTTTATTGCACAGTGGTCAAACCTGCAAGCCGATATCATGAAACATTACAGTGTGAGGTACAGTCGCGATATGAAGTGATGTCGCCGTGTACGTTTATTTTCGATCACGCAAGTATGGTTATATATTTTCAAGAGTACCATTATTTTCCTGCATCTTCATCATAACTTAACTAAATATATTTTACAAGCTAGAAAAAAAATAGAAAAGAAATATTCAATGATGTCTTACGAAGACTTGTCGAAATATTTTGCCACAAAGTGTTTTCGTTCAGCAAGGAAAGAGTCAAATGAAGTCCAAATATCGACATATTACTCAAAGTAAAATTATCTTTTCATGATCATTGTTGACAACACTAAATCTAACATATGCACAATATATAGGACATGCATAATTAGTAGATATCCTAAACTAGGATGACGTAATTGATTTAATTTATACTCTCGTTTGATGATGACGTCATCGCCCGCACCTATTATTCAGCCCTGCCTCACTTTTTGCCTTTCGTGGTCAACATAACGATAACAAAAGCTTTCCGTGGACTTGTAATGCATGATAGTGATCAAGGGAAGATGCCCACAGCCTATAACTACCGAGGGATAGTCGGAGATGGAAAAATAAGAATAAATAGCCTCAGAATAGTCGTGTTTTGTAACTCACTCTTTGCCGCCGATCGCAAACATCATTGCCTTTCTTGGTCAATATAACGATGCCAAAAGCTTCATGTAGACTTCTAATGCTTGGAGGTGATCAGTGGGACATGTCCACAGCTTATAAGTGCCATAGAATAATCGAGGAAGGCGGGGAAATAAGAAAATATGGCTTTGAAATGGAGGTGGTGGTCGGGCGGGTAGGCTAATCGCAGCGCTGCCAAACATTAGGCTGTGGTCGAGTGTTCGTAGAGGCGTCCGGAATTTTGATAGTTGAGATAATTATGGCAACCCTCCCTCCCTGTGAAGGCATTCTTCATTCATCATCGTCACTGAGCAATGTTACTATATATTTCAGCGCCCATGCTTATGATAAGAAGCCATCATAGTGAATAAAAGGTGTTTAATGTGAAACCTTATTAGTTGATCGTTTCTTAATCAATAAAACGCAAAGTAATGCCACGAACTGTCCATTCGCTTCGTGTCATACTGTGCGTGTGTATTAAGAACTGCAGAAGACAGTTCATGGAATGACCCAGAATATATATATATATATATATATATATATATATATATATATATATATATATATATATATATATATATATATATATATATATATATATATATATATATGGCCTAAATCTGAACAACGTCTAACAACTGTGTTGCAAAGATAAGTACACGACGTGAGCTGAATCATTTCAAGGTTGTCTTCAGCACTGAAGACAACACATGACATTCGCAGTTGCATTTTTTAAAGCAAATGAATGTATGATTGTAATTCAGGTACTACTATGTTATTTTACCGTGTTTTACATCACAATGTATTATAGATTATCATTAAAAGGGAACATTATAACATAAACAATAAATACACATCGCTTCCGTCACCTTCAAATGCTCCCGTACGAAACATTTTGAGAGGGCGACATCACTTCATATCGCGACTGTACATATATACACCTTATCTCTACATTGTCCGGGACAGGGCAACTCTCTACAGTCCGACATATGAACATGAATGTAAACCTTATCCTTATATTCCGTGGCAGGACAACCCTTACCACTCGTCGTTAACAGGAATGTACTTGTACCCTTGTGGGAGGCAGAAGAGCCTTAGGCGCTAAGGAAACGTATTACAATATTGTGGCATCAGGAGATACTTAGACGCTAGACGATAACAGAGGAAGAGATACGTACGCATTGCGGGGTTAGTCAGATTACTCCTTCCAGTTCCACCAAGTCCCTTTCCGGAGCCAGCGACGTCGGCCCTCGTCCTTAACGGTGTGAATAACGCCGTGTTAACGGTATGAACGCCAGCCTGCTTCTACCTCGTCCTCCTTTCAGCCCACTGTCGGGATGACGGTTCCCTGCTGACACTCAAGCCTCGAGGAATGGCCGACGCCTCCACCACATTAACCCCGTAGCCCCGCGTTACCCTACATTAACCCTAGGAGGCATTACCCTTTGACCCTAGTAGGTCCAATATATGGGCGAAGACGGTCCTGATAAGCGCGTCGACATGTAAACATACACCACTGACCTTTAACCCTTCCGCGGCGCCGCGTCTGCACCGCGGCTACTGCCATCATTGCCTTCTCTGGGCCTAGTAGGAGTGTGACTATTGGTTTTAGAAGTGGTGTTAGGCGACTATTTCACACCCCACATGGATAGTTTCTGCTACCCCACCTATTGCTACTATTACTACTACTACTGTTACTACTACTACCATCATTGCCTTCTCTGGGCCTAGTAGGAGTGTGACTATTGGTTTTAGAAGTGGTGTTAGGCGACTATTTGACACCCCACATGGATAGTTTCTACTACCCCACCTATTGCTACTATTACTACTACTACTGATACTACTACTACCATCATTGCCTTCTCTGGGCCTAGTAGGAGTGTGACTATTGGTTTTAGAAGTGGTGTTAGGCGACTATTTGACACCCCACATGGATAGTTTCTACTACCCCACCTATTGCTACTATTACTACTACTGATACTACTACTACCATCATTGCCTTCTCTGGGGCCAGTAGGAGTGTGACTATTGGTTTTAGGAGTGGTGTTAGGCGACTATTTGACACCCCACATGGATAGTTTCTACTACCCCACCTATTGCTACTATTACTACTACTACTGATACTACTACTACCATCATTGCCTTCTCTGGGCCTAGTAGGAGTGTGACTATTGGTTTTAGGAGTGGTGTTAGGCGACTATTTGACACCCCACATGGATAGTTTCTGCTACCCTGCCTACTACTACTATTACTATTTCTACTACTACCTTCATTTCCTTCTCTGGGGCTAGTAGGAGTGTGACTATTGGTTTTAGGAGTGGTGTTAGGCGACTATTTGACACCCCACATGGATAGTTTCTACTATCCCACCTATTGGTACTATAACTACTACTACTATTACTACCATCATTGCCTTCTCTAGGCCTAGTAGGAGTGTGACTATTGGTTTTAGGAGTGGTGTTAGACTAGTATTGGACACCCCACATGGATAGTTTCTGCTACCCCCACCTACTACTACTACTACTACTACTATTTGCAGGTCTCGCAAGACCCATCCTGGTGCTGTGGTCCATCTAAGTGACTGCCCTGTGGAACCTGGGAAGGTGGGTGTACTACTACTACTACTACTACTACTACTACTACTACTACTACTACTACTACTACTACTACTACTACTACTACTACTACTACTACTACTACTACTACTACTACTACTACTACTACTATTTCTCTCTCTCACCCTCTCATTGCCGCATCATCTGGGCCTCTCAAAATGTTTACGTTTTTGTCTGTATCTTTGGTGTTTTACGAGTTACTTTATTTTTGAACATACGTAAAGATGCGCCATTGCTTCCTCTATTACCCCCAATAAAGCACTAACCTCGGCGTTCCCTCGGCAGCTCCTGATTGGCTACGAGAGCGGTCAGCTTGTCTTGTGGGACTTCAAAGGGCGCACCGCTGAGGTTCGCTACCATTCTGCCGAACCACTGAGGTAAGCCGTGTTTTTTGCCTGTATCCTCGCTGTTTCTTCAGTTATTCTGTTTCCGAAAGTGCGGTTAGGTGCGTCTGTGTTTGGTCTATGTTGGTGTTTTATTCCTGTTCATATATATGTGTTGGCT
>NW_026111988.1:52500-65000 GCF_024679095.1 Eriocheir sinensis
TTTCTCTCCTATGTGATCTATGTTAAAATTTGGACCTGTTTTTTGTGACAATCTATATATCCTCCCCTTGTATCTATGTAAAAGTGTCTATATACCAGGGAGAGAGAGAGAGAGAGAATTAGACACATTGATTAGCCCTGTCTTGGTGTGTCTCTCTCTCTCTCTCTCTCTCTCTCTCTCTCTCTCTCTCTCTCTCTCTCTCTCTCTCTCTCTCTCTCTCTCTCTCTCTCTCTCTCTCTCTCTCTCTCTCTCTCTCTCTCTCTCTCTCTCTCTCTCTCTCTCTCTCTCTCTCTCTCTCTACCTAGTCTGGACCATGGGGTCTGTGTGGTCTGATTTTCTATGTAAATCTCTCTCTACTACTAGTAATTCATATATATTTACTTCTGTTTTCGTATCAACACTAAATTCGCCGCAAACGCTTATGTTAGTGGGTGGTGGGAGGAAAAGCTACCTAAATTTAGGGAATTTCTCTAGATCTAGGGAGTTTTTATCCCCCCCTCCCCCACACACAAAAAATACGCGAATGCAACAGATTTCGTGTCCCCCACCCGAAACCCCGCATTCCCACCAGGTCCCCAGGCTTGTATGGGGGGGAGGGGGGGGTATGGGCAAACACTAGAATTTTACCAAACTTATTTCGTAATTCTAAAATTGAAACAGAATTAAAACTACTGTCATAATTCTAAAAAGTAAAATAAAACAAAAGTAATCATTCATGTAAAATGCATGGAATCAAAATTAGTATCAGCTTACTGGTCCACTTAAATACGAGCGAGCCTTGAGAAGCTGTAATGAGGATCTCTCGCCCCTCATATACTCATCCGAATCACCCCAAAGAATGAACACAGAATAGGCTATGGTGGTCTGAGGAGTCTGCCATTATGTCAGGAATTGAGGGAATAGAATGTGTCCCCTCACTAACAAAACCTACATTCAAGCTTCATTACATAGTCTTATTTCTAAACGGTTTCATCAATGACCATTCTACCACTTGTTCAGTCATTCCTGTACTATTGTATGGGTATTATCACGACCAGTATGTTACATGGAACAGCCTATCTGCTTATCTGCCTATCTCCCTTGAATCTCAACCCTAAATCCCTAAATTCGGAATCGCTAAGCTAGATTCGACAAATTGGAATCTGGATTAGGATTAGAATAACAATTAAGCACTTCCGGCGTCAAATGTAACTTGGGTTTGCACGGTAAATATATCTAATGTGGGCGAACTGACTTTGGGCGAACTGATCGGATACCTGTGTTTGGAAAGGCCGGATGTGTGTATGTTTGTGTGTACGTGTGTTTTGTGGTTGTGTGTATGTTTTTGTGTGTGTGTGTGTGTGTGTGTGTTTGGAAGGACCAGATGTTTGTGTGTACGTGTGTTTTTGAGTGTGTGTGTGTGTGTGTGTGTGTGTGTGTGTGTGTGTTTGGAAAGACCGGATGTGTGTGTGTTTTTGAGTGTGTGTGTGTGTGTGTGTGTGTGTGTGTGTGTGTGTGTGTGTGTGTGTTTTTGAGTGTGTGTGTGTGTGTGTGTGTGTGTGTGTGTGTGTATTTTGTGGTCATGTGTATGTTTTTGAGTGTGTGTGTGTGTGTGTGTGTGTGTGTACATGTGTGTTTTGTGGTCATGTGTATGTTTTTGAGTGTGTGTGTGTGTGTGTGTGTGTTTGGAAGGACCAGATGTTTGTGTGTATGTGTGTTATTGTGTGTGTGTGTGTGTTTGGGAGGACCGGATGTGTGTTTTGTGGTCATGTGTGTGTGTGTGTGTGTGTGTGTGTGTGTGTGAGGTTCCGTCCTGCACGCCACCCCTCCTGCTGTTGCCTCCGCCCGCCGGTCTGTGTTGAGAGAGTTGCCCAAGTGGACCTTCTCGCCCTACCCATGGGTTAAATCTCATTATTCCATGCATTTTGAGCCCCATATATATGCATCGCAAATTTACAGAAATGCTACTTCCGATTTTTAAAGAGTTAGTGTTTTTTGCGGGCTGTGGTGTTGTGCCCCGGGCGTGGGAGGGATAGCGTACGACTCACTAATTGGGCACACACTCGCCTGGTAAGGTTATATTAATTCTTGTGGGCTGTGGTGTTGTGCCCCGGGCGTGGGAGGGATAGCGTACGCCTCACTAATTGGGCACACACTCGCCTGGTAAGGTTATATTAATTCTTGTGGGCTGTGGTGTTGTGCCCCGGGCGTGGGAGGGATAGCGTACGACTCACTAATTGGGCACACACTCGCCTGGTAAGGTTATATTAATTCTTGTGGGCTGTGGTGTTGTGCCCCGGGCGTGGGAGGGATAGCGTACGACTCACTAATTGGGCACACACTCGCCTGGTAAGGTTATATTAATTCTTGTGGGCGGCAGTGGTGGACAGCCAGTGTTGCGAGAAATACCTCCTCGCTGGAAAGAGTTGCATGTACATGTGGGGGGGTTCGCAAGGGGGTCGAGGGGGCCGTTAGCTGTCAGGTCATAGAGCTCGGTTAGGCTAGTTTCAATATGCTCCCCCAGCCTACACCCTCTGTGAGCTATTTTGCGGCAGCGGCGGCGGACGATGAAATTGCAATAAGTCACTCTTTAAGAAGGGCCACATTTTAAAACACTTCTGCGCCCAAGAACACGTCATATACTAGTCTTTCATGGGAGCTCAGGGCATTTCCAGGGGTACTTTTATGACCCTGGTGGTAGTCTGAGCCTTCTCCTGTACCGTGAACCTAAAGAAGGGCCATATTTTAAAACACTTCTGTGCCCAAGAACACGTCATATACTAGTCTTTCATGGGAGCTCAGGGCATTTCCAGGGGTACTTTTATGACCCTGGTGGTAGTCTGAGCCTTCTCCTGTACCGTGAACCTAAAAGAACACTCATTAGAACTCGACGAACCTCTTTTTTGGCCTTTGGAAATTGTTGATGTGGTCGTTTTAGAATAGCAAGCTAAATGTTACTGGACAAACATCGGTATAATTCTACAGCGTCACACTTTGACAGCCATGAACGCCGCGGTGCTCTGTGAAGGGTTGAGCGCCCATACGAGACAGTGCCGTATTGGTTGCCCTTCGGAAATCGCTCCTTCCTGTGATATAGCGATGGGTAAGTATTAAGATTCACTCCGTGCTTCCGAAACAGGATACTTCGCCTCCATGTTATAGTTAGGGGACGAATTAATTAAGCGGCCCTCTTGTCAAATTACAGGCATGCAAATTAAGAAACGTGAGCTCGGAAATAATGAAAAAAATGTGAGAAAATTGAAGATTGTGAGAGAACGAGAGACAGTAGGAGAGAAAGCAAGGCAGGGTAAGATAGAGCAAAGATTCCTCTACAATCACACCCAAACGGATCGCTGCTACCCTAGACAGGAGCGGAGTTACGGTAGGTTATATGCAGACTTTTACCCGAAATGTGGGCACAGAAATAATGAAAAAAATGTGAGAAAATTGAAGATTGTGAGAGAACGAGAGACAGTAGGAGACAAAGCAAGGCAGCGTAAGATAGAGCAAAGATTCTTCTACAATCACACCCAAACGGATCGCTGCTACCCTAGACAGGAGCGGAGCTACGGCTGGTTATATGCAGACTTTGACCAGAAATTTTAGCGCGGAAAAAGTGAAAAAATGTGAGAAAATTAAAGATTGTGAGAGAACGAGAGACAGTAGAAAGAAAAGCAAGGCAGCGTAAGATAGAGCAAAGATTCCTCTACAATCACACCCAAACGGATCGCTGCTACCCTAGACAGGAGCGGAGTTACGGTAGGTTATATGCAGACTTTGACCAGAAATTTGAGCGCGGAAAAAGTGAAAAAATGTGAGAAAATTAAAGATAGTGAGAGAACGAGAGACAGTAGGAGAGAAAGCAAGGCAGGGTAAGATAGAGCAAAGATTCCTCTACAATCACACCCAAACGGATCGCTGCTACCCTAGACAGGAGCGGAGTTACGGTAGGTTATATGCAGACTTTGACCCGAAATTTGAGCGCGGAAAAAGTGAAAAAATGTGAGAAAATTAAAGATAGTGAGAGAACGAGAGACAGTAGAAAGAAAAGCAAGGCAGGGTAAGATAGAGCAAAGATTCCTCTACAATCACACCCAAACGGATCGCTGCTACCCTAGACAGGAGCGGAGTTACGGCAGGTTATATGCAGACTTTGACCAGAAATTTGAGCGCGGAAAAAGTGAAAAAATGTGAGAAAATTGAAGATTGTGAGAGAACGAGAGACAGTAGAAAGAAAAGCAAGGCAGGCTAAGATAGAGCAAAGATTCTTCTACAATCACACCCAAACGGATCGCTGCTACCCTAGACAGGAGCGGAGTTACGGTAGGTTATATGCAGACTTTGACCAGAAATTTGAGCGCGGAAAAAGTGAAAAAATGTGAGAAAATTAAAGATAGTGAGAGAACGAGAGACAGTAGAAAGAAAAGCAAGGCAGGATAAGATAGAACAAAGATTCCTCTACAATCACACCCAAACGGATCGCTGCTACCCTAGACAGGAGCGGAGTTATGGCAGGTTAGATGCAGACTTTGACCAGAAATTTGAGCGCGGAAAAAGTGAAGAAATGTGAGAAAATTAAAGATAGTGAGAGAACGAGAGACAGTAGGAGAGAAAGCAAGCCAGGGTAAGATAGAGCAAAGATTCCTCTACAATCACACCCAAACGGATCCCTGCTACCCTAGTCCGGAGCCGAGCTATGGGCCTCTAACTGACACCATCTCAATCTTTTCCAGGAGAATGATCCCAGGAAAGCCACGTTAGCGAGGGTCACCCCAACGCCTAACAATGGGTTTGCAGAGTTGGTACCACTGCAGAGAGTCAAGGTGAGTTTGAGTTTTTGCTTGATTTCTCGCTTGTGTTTTAACTTAGAAACAAACGGGAGGCACATGTGGATAGATAAATCTTTCCTCTATCCACCCACACTTGGCCAAACACCACACACCCAAACACGCCCGAGAAAAACGCGAAAATGTCACAACTTTCTGAGTCAAAAATGAAAAAAAATCTTGAAGTCGTGTTTGTTTTTGCTTAATTTCTCGCTTGCTGTTTAACTTAGAAACAAACGGGAGGTACATGTGGATGAACAAACTCTTCCTCTATCCACCCACACTAACCCAAACACCACACACCCAAACACGGCTGAGAAAAACAGGAAAATATCGGAACTTTCAGAGTAAAAAATGAAAAAAAATCTTGAAGTTGTGTTTGTTTTTGCTTAATTTCTCGCTTGCTGTTTAACTTAGAAACAAACGGGAGGTACATGTGGATGAAAAAACCCTTCCTCTATCCACCCACACTAACCCAAACACCACACACCCAAACACGCCCGAGAAAAACGGGCAAATGTCGGAACTTTCAGAGTAAAAAATGAAAAAAAAATCTTGGAGTCGTGTTTGTTTTTGCTTGATTTCTCGCTTGTTGCTTAACTTAGAAACAAACGGAAGATACGTGTGGATAGATAAATCTTTCCTCTATCCACCCACACTAAGCCAAACACCACACACCCAAACACGCCCGAGAAAAACGGGAAAACGTCGCCACTTTCACCTCCATTTCTCTTCCCCCCGAACAGGAAATCGTCGAAATTGAAGATGAGGAAGGAGGAAAAGAGGAGGAGGAGGAGGAGGAGAACAGCCACAAGAAGAAGAGGAGGAGGAAGGAAGAGGAAGAGACCATCTACTTCATATTCCAGAAAGTGAAATACATCTATAGGGGTAGTAGTAGTAATAGTAGTAGTTTTCACCCCCTGCAATACCCTATCAACTGCAACTTCAACTTCTACCTACAATCAAGAGGATACCAAGACCAAGACCAAGTTGACAAGCAGACTCGGAAATACGGACCAAATCTGTGAGTATTGTCGCGGAAGATTTTTTTTGTTCTCTCGAAAAAAGTGTTGATATTTTTTGCGATATCTCGGAAAGCGTTCAAGTTAGGATAATGAGACTTTGTGGGTATGTAGAGGGATAATATATGCATGTGTGGATAAAATTTGGTTAGGCTAGGATGAAGTTGAGTAGAGTTACGGGCAGTCAAAGTTAGGTGTAATTTTCTGATGCCATTTATAATTTTGGTCGGGAAAAGTTTTGATATTTTTTGCGATATCTCGAAAAGTGTTCAAGTTAGGATAATGAGACTTTCTGGGTATGTAGAGGGGTAATTTATGCATGTGTGGATAAAATTTGGTTAAGCTAGGATGAGTTAGAGTTGAGTTATGGATATCCAGCACACCAATACCACATGGGAAACACTCCACTATCCACCACAGAGGCAGAGAAAGACCTGGGAGTGTATGTTACCAGGCTACCAGTGAAGGCCAAATCTGTGCCCATCGCAGGGGAGAGATGTTAATGTATTTCACAACTGAGAGGCAGCGAGGGGCAATACAGGTCAAAAGAAGAAGAAGAAGAAGCTTTGTTTAGGTGTGATCAGGCTAGGATGACGTGGCGCAGAGTTATGGGGAGTTGTTGTTGTTGTTGTTGTTATTATTATTATTATTATTATTATTATTATTATTATTATTATTATTATTGTTATTTCAGGTTACAGATGGACATTCCAGAGTTTATGGAGCTTTTTAAGGAGAGAGCGACTGCACCTTTCTTTGTATTCCAAGTAAGTAATAGTAGTAGTAGTAGTAGTAGTAGTAGTAGTAGTAGTGGTAGTAGTAGTAGTTGAGAGACCACATAGTCCTTAGAATCTATATATCTCCCCTTGTATCTATGTAAAAGTGTCTATGTAACAGGCCCTTGCATCTATGTAATCCACCTCCTCTCCAATATATATCTATGTAAAAAAAATTGAGATCTGTTTTTCATGACAATCTATATATCTCCCCCTTGTATCTATGTAAAAGTGTCTATGTAACAGGCCCTTGCATCTATGTAATTCTCCTCTCCTCTCCTATGTAAATCTATGTTAAAATTTGAGACCTGTTCTTCCTCACAATCTATATATCCTCCCCTAGTATCTGTGTAAAAGTGTCTATGTAACAGGCCCTTGTATCTATGTAATCTTCATCTGTTTCTCTCCTATGTAAATCTATGTTAAAATTTGAAACCTGTTTTTCATCACAATCTATATATCCTCCCCTTGTATCTATGTAAAAGCATCTATAAAATAGGTCCTTGTATCTATGTAATCCTCCTCTGTTTCTCTCCTATGGATATCTATGTAAAAAAAATGGGACCTGTTTTTCCTGACAATCTATATATCCTCCCCTTGTATCTATGTAATCCTCCTCCTCTCCCACCTCCTCTATTAGCTATGTATATCTATGTAAAAATGTGAGACCTGTTTTCCTGACAATCTATATATCCTCCCCTTGTATCTATGTAATCCTCCTCCTCTCCTACCTCCTCTATTAGCTATGTGTATCTATGTAAAAATGTGAGACCTGTTTCACCCCACAATCTATATATCCCCCCTTCAATCTCCCCTTGTATCTATGTCAAAGCATCTATATAACAGGCCGTGTATCTATGTCCGGGCAGGTGTTCTGTGTGGGGCTGTGGTGCCTGGATGAGTACTGGTATTACTCCCTGTTCACGCTGTTCATGCTGGTGGTGTTTGAGTGTACCCTGGTCCAGCAGCAGCTCCGGAACATGGCGGAGATACGCAAGATGGGTGCCCAGCCTTACAGCATACAGGTGAGGGGGGTAATTGCTTTTACTTATTTTCCCACCTTTAATTAACCCTTTCCTTGCTAAGCGCTTGCGACGAGACTATCCCCGGGCTCGGGAACCGCAGCGGGGGAAGGGATGTCTTTTAACGCTGTATCTCAAAAACTCTTCATCACAGCCACAAAACACAAACACCATTGGAAAGAGGAGGCCAAGATCCATAAGATTTGGCACTGTAAGCCTCTCCTGGGAACATACAGGCACGTTGAGGGGTGTTTTTTGCTGTGAGTGTGACTGACGCACGCAGCGAGACTATCCCCGGGCTCGGGCACCGCAGCGGGGGAAGGGATGTCTTTTAACGCTGTATCTCAAAAACTCTTCATCACAGCCACAAAACACAAACACCATTGGAAAGAGGAGGCCAAGATCCATAAGATTTGGCACTGTAAGCCTCTCCTGCTAACGTACAGGCACGTTGAGGGGTGTGGCCTGTGAAGACGTACATGTATACGTGCGCGACGGTCAGCCGTAAGGCAACTACTGTAGATCTCTTGGTGACAGATTACGCCGTTCACACACCATAGCTGGGCGTTCGCGATAACTTATCACTATACTTTATCGCTGACAACTTATCGGCCATCCGCTACTTATACTTATATATCGGTATCTTCGTTACTTTTGTTACCAAACTAGTGATAATCGGTACCTTTTTCCGCCTCTCAGAAAACAAGCGTTGTCTCCTCCCTACACGTGACGCCCGGTGTTGTGTGAAAACCTTCGGGGTATGAAATATCTCCGCTGAAGGGATTTCAGACTTAGATCATCAACATTAAAACACTAAGTAATGTTTTATGTTACTCAAAATTCAATATATCAAAGAGAAAAATCATTTAACTTTGCCCAAAAATGGTTATTCACTGCCTCAAATTTGCTATTCCATATTGGTTTGTGAGCATGCCATGGTGTTGAAGGTGTTGTGTTATTTGGTGTCCCATCGTGCTTACAAACACTGGTCTCTCGTGAACTGTTCAGACCAGCAAGCGTAGCCCTGTACAGTCTCACAAAGCTTTTTAACAGAGTTGCTGGAAGGCTGAATCAGACATACAGTACCACCATCCTCGCTGAACGACACTCTGTACATATAAACACAACTCGTACAGAGTGTCGTTCAGCGGGCATGGTGGTACTGTATGTCTGATTCAGCCTTCCAGCAACTCTTAATTACGGCTAAAAAGCTTTGTGAGACTGTACAGGTCTGCTGGTCTGAACAGTTCACGAGAGACCAGTGTTTAGACGGCGGGGACGCCAAATAACACAACAGGTTCAGGGTTTCCAGTATTACCGTCCAGAGGTAATGAAAATTTTAATTCATCTTTGTTTTTTATTTGAAATATCAATATAGTATAGGTTGCATCTATAGTTACCGAGCTATGACCATTTGTGTTAGGGCATATCTGGTTACGTATCCGAGGCGTTCCGTGCTTCCAAATATTTTTACTTCAGAAACTTCAAAAATATCGGGGTACTGGAGGTGAATTTCCTTAACGTCTTGCTATGGTTAAGTGCGCCAATCTCTCCTCTATCACGTGTCAAAATCTCATTACGATCGCATTTACAGTTACTGAGATACGACCAATTATGTTAGGGTATATCTGAATCGCTCCCCACTTCCAAATATTTTTACTTCAGAAACTTCAAAAATATCGGGATACCGGAGGTGAATTTCCTTAACGTCTTGCTATGGATGAGTGCACCAATCCCTCCTCTACCATGTGTCAAAATCTCATTAGGGTCGCAGTTATAGTCACTGAGGTGTGACCACTTACGTCCGGGTCACTCTTCCCTAACCTAACCTAATTTTAACAGGTGTACCGATCCCGTCGCTGGAGACCCATGCCAACCACCGCCTTGCTGCCCGGGGACATCGTCAGTGTTATCCGCACCTCCAGCACCTCCAGCAGCACCAGCAGCACCAGTAGTGTCGAGCTGATGGTGCCGTGTGACCTGCTACTTCTCCGAGGGTCATGTGTCGTCGATGAAAGCATGTTGACAGGTGGGTGTTTACGATGACCCCCTTAATTACAGCATGCCTCCCTTAATTAAACCACTACTACTACTACTACTACTACTTCTACTACTACAGGGGAGAGCATACCCCAGATGAAGGAGGGCTTGGAGGGACTGGAGGAAAGGGAGAGAGAGACAATGGAGAGAAATCTCGACATCGCTACGGACAGCAAACTTCACATGCTGTACGCTGGGACCAAGATCGTTCAGCACAGTTCACCACCGAAGACCACCACAGGTTTGAGAGGTGAGTTCCTGCTACGTTTTTCCGATTTGCCGCCAAACGAGGGGGTGGATCTGGACGCGCTTGATGTCCAAACGTAGCCAGGTTCTTCCTCTTTCCAGCCACACCAAGCGCAGGACAAACAGACAAACACGCTTGCCGGAGAAGCCAAAATAAAACACACCATGAAAGCTTCTACCGAAAAAAAAATCATGAAAAGTTGTAATGTTTATCCAATTTACTCACAGACAAACACACACACTCACAAACGCCAAACACCCAAATGTAGCCAGATCCTTCCTTTTTCCATCCATATTAAGCGCAAAACAAACGGACAAACACACTCGCCGGAAAAGCCAAAATAAAACACGCACTGAAAAATTTTACCTAAAAGAAAATCACGGAAAGTTCTTACATTTTATTAATTTGCTGCCAAACGAGGGTGTAGAATTAAACGCACTTGATGCTCGAACATAGCCAGATCCTTTGTCTACACTCCTGTACTAACCCCAAAACAAACGGACAAACACGCTCGTTGCTATGACAATTTTTCTGACCTCAAAAAATAACTAGTAACAAAATTTCACCACAAAAAATTATACGATTTTTTAATTTCCTTGCAAACGGAGGTCTGTAGGTAAACGCGCTTGATGCACAAACGTAGCCAGATCCTTCGTCTACACTCCTTCACTAACCCCCAAAAAAACAGACAAACACACTCATTTCTATGCTAATATTTCTGAGCTAAAAAAGAAACTTGTACGACGAATTTCACCACAAAAGTTTATACGTTTTTCTAATTTTCTGGCAAACGACGACACGCAGACAAGCACACCAAACACCCAAACTTAGCCAGATCCTTCCTCTTTCCAGTCTCACTAAGCGTAAAACAAACGGACAAACACACTAACCATAATAAGCAAATTTGTCAAATCAGCTAAAATATCCCGACTCAAAAAATATGAAAAATAATCATGAAAAGTTGTAACGCTATTCTAATTTACTCCCAAACAAACACACACACACACAATTGGCAAACACCTGAACGTAGCCAGATCCTTCCTCTACACACCCACACCAAGCGCAAAGCAAACAGACAAACACATGTACCAGAAACGCCAAAATAAAATACACCATGAAAAATTCTACCCCCAAAAAAATCATGAAAAGTTTTAACATTTGTCTAAATTACTCCCAGACAAACGCGCACACATCCAAACACCAAACACCCAAACGTAGCCAGATCCTTCCCCTACACACCCACACCAAGCACAAAACAAACAGACAAACACACTTACCAGGAAGACCAAAATAAAACACACCTTTAAAAATTTAACCCCCAAAAAATTCATTAAAAGTTGTAACGTTTGTCTAATTTACTCCCAAACAAACGGACACACATGCAAACACCAAACACCCAAACGTAGCCAGATCCTTCCCCTACACCCCCACACCAGCCCCATTCCTCTAGCCCCAGAACTATAGGCGCTACGATTCCTTTCAGCTCCGGACAACGGCTGCGTCTGCTACGTTCTGAGGACCGGATTTGCCACGGCTCAGGGAAGGCTACTCAAAACGATCTTGTATGGGGTCAGTCGCGTCACCGCCAACAACATGGAGACGCTGGCGTTTATACTCTTCCTCCTGGTGTTTGCCGTCGCTGCCGCTGCCTATGTGTGGGTCAAAGGTGCGTGTGTGTGTGTGTGTGTGTGTGTGTGTGTGTGTGTGTGTGTGTGTGTTTCTCTCTCTCTCTCTCTCGCTCTGTGTGTTTCTGTCTCTCTCTCTCTTCTGTGTGTGTGTGTGTGTGTGTGTGTGTGTGTTTCTCTCTCTCTCTCTCGCTCTGTGTTTCTGTCTCTCTCTTCTGTGTGTGTGTGTGTGTGTGTGTGTGTGTGTGTGTTTCTCTCTCTTTCTCTCGCTCTGTGTTTCTGTCTCTCTCTTCTGTGTGTGTGTGTGTGTGTGTGTGTGTGTGTGTGTGTGTGTGTGTGTGTTTCTCTCTCTCTCTCTCTCTCTCTCTCTCTCTCTCTCTCTCTCTCTCTCTCTCTCTCTCTCTTTAGTGTGTGTGTGTGTGTGTGTGTGTGTGTCTCTCTCTCTCTCTCTCTCTCTCTCTCTCTCTCTCTCTCTCTCTCTCTCTCTCTCTCTCTCTCTCTCTCTCTCTCTCTCTCTCTCTCTCTCTGTGTGTGTGTGTGTGTGTGTGTGTGTGTTCTTGGTTGTCCCTCTGTTCCTGGCTGCCACTCTATTCTCAGCTGTCCCCTTGCTCCTGGATGTCCCTCTATTCTCAGCTGTCCCCTTGTTCCTGGCTGTCCCTCTATTCTCAGCTGTCCCCTTGTTCTCGGCTGTCCCTGTTTACGAAGGCGACAATATCCCCGTAACTTTCCCCCTCCTGGATCGAGAGTTACGGGGTTTGCCTGGTGTGTGTCCATTCGATCGTAACCTCCCCCCCCCCCTAGGTGTTGAGGACCCCGATCGCAGCCGTTACAAGCTCTTCCTGGAGTGCACGCTGATCCTGACCTCCGTGGTGCCGCCCGAGCTGCCCATAGAGCTGTCCCTGGCCGTCAACACCTCCCTGCTGGCCCTCTCCAAGCTGTACGTCTTCTGCACCGAGCCTTTCC
>NW_026111988.1:70000-102500 GCF_024679095.1 Eriocheir sinensis
ATCTATGTTAAAAATTGGGACCCGTTTTTTGTGACAATCTATATATCTTCCCCTTGTATCTATGTAAAAGTGTCTATATAACAGGCCCTTGCATCTGTGTAATCTTGGTCTGTTTTTCTCCTATGTTAAAATTTGAGACCTGTTTTTCCTGACAATCTATATATTCTCCCTCCATTCCCTCTTGTTTCTATGTAAAAGCATCTATATATCAGGTCCTTGTATCTATGTAATCTTGGTCTGTTTCTCTACTATGTGAATCTATGTTAAAATTTGAGACCTGTTTTTCCTGACAATCTATATATCCTCCCCTTGTGTCTATGTAAAAGTGTATATATAGCAGGGAGAGAGAGAGAGAGAGAGAGAGAGAGAGAGAGAGAGAGAGAGAGAGAATTACTACTACTACTACTACTACTACTACTACTACTACTACTACTACTACTACTACTACTACTACTACTACTACTACTACTACTACTACTACTACTACTCCTACCATTACTGTTCCAGGTCAGAAGCATCACCCGGAATGACCTGGAGAGTGACCTGACCTTCTGCGGCTTCATCATCATCTCCTGTCCCCTCAAGAGAGACTCCAAGGAGGTCATACGCGAAATTCTTGCCTCATCCCACGCCGTAAGTTGTAGTGATTATTTAAGTGGTCGTAAGTCTGGTATAAGTGGACCTATGATATCCAGATTTGGACCACACCTGCCTTAAGTATGCTTGTAAGTGTCTAGCAAGTTTGAGTATCCTAACTTAATTACTTTAGGAGATATTAGCAAAAATGACAAAACTTTTCCTCTAGCCTCTAAAAAAATTATAACTTTGTATGTAAATGGTTTCCCTGAGTTTAAGTGCTCTTAAGTCTGGTATAAGTGGACCTATGACTCCCAGATTTGGACCAAACCTGCCTTAAGTATCCTTTTAAGTGGCCAGCAAGTTTCAGTATCCTAACTTAAATACTTTCCGAAATATTAGCAAAAATGACTAAAGTTTTTCTCCAGCCCACTAAAAAAATGATAACTTTGTATGTAAATGGTTTCCCTGACTTTAACTGCTCCTAACTCTGCTATAACTTGACCTATAACACTCAGATTTGGACCACACCTGCCCTAATTATCCTTCTAATTACCCACCAAGTCTCATTATCCTAACCTAAACACTTTCTGAAATATAAATGAAAATATCAAAACTTTTTATTGCCCCCACCAAAAATAAAAATTCTAAGCCAAGTCCTACCCCTAAATTGAAATGCTCATAACTCAGCTTCAAATGGACGAAACTAAACTCAGATTGCACCAAAACCTGTGGAAATTATTCATCTTTTCAGTCACTAAGTTTCATTATTCTAACCCAAACAGTTTTTGAGATATAAGCAAAAACGTTAAAATTTTCCCACGTAAAAATGTAAATAGGCATAAAAAAAATATCCCCTGATTGCAACTCCTCATAACTCAACCCTATCTCATCCTAACCCAACGAGATTTTGTCCACTCCTGCACCAATTATCCATCTACACACCCACCGTGTCTCATTATCCTAACCCTAATACTTTCCGAGATATTATCGAGAATATTAAAACTTTTCAGGCGGTCATCATTACGGGAGACAGCTACCTCACAGCCTGCCATGTCGCGAAGGAGCTCAGATTCACGCAGAAGGAGTCCGTTTTGGTCTTGCAGGTGAGAGAGAGAGAGAGAGAGAGAGAGAGAGAGAGAGAGAGAGAGAGAGAGAGAGAGAGAGAACATAACATAAGAACATAAGAACATAAGAACGCAGGAGTCTGCAAGAGGCCGGTAGGCCTGTACGAGGCAGCTCCTTTGACCCTAAGCTCCCGTGTATCTAACCCCACCTAATATCGCTGTCCATGAATTTATCTAGTCTATTTTTGAATGTGACAATTGTATTGGCACTCACCACATGACTGCTAAGCCTATTCCACTCATCCACCACCCTGTTAGTAAACCAATTTTTGCCTATGTCCCTGTTGAATCTGAATTTATCCAGTTTAAACCCGTTACTTCGTGTCCTACCCGGTTCTCTTACCAACAAAACCTTATGAATGTCTCCCTTATTAAAGCCCTTCATCCATTTATAAGCCTCGATCATGTCTCCACGCACCCTTCGCCTTTCTAGAGAATGCAAGTTTAACTGTTTGAGTCTTTCCTCGTATGGCAAGTTTCTCAACCCCTGAATCATCTTAGTCATCCTCCTCTGCACCGATTCTAACATTTTGATATCCATTCTATAGTAGGGTGACCAGAACTGAACCGCATAGTCAAGATGAGGTCTAACTAATTCTAAATATAGTTTGAGGAAGACTTCGGGGCTTCTGTTGCTTACGCTCCTTGAAATAAATCCCAGTACCCTATTAGCTCGATTTCTAGCTTGAATGCATTGTGCCCTTGGACGGAGATCAGAGCTCACTAAGACCCCTAAATCCCTCTCACTTTTAGACCTACTTATGAGAGTGTCATTTAAGCAATAGTTATGTGAGGGGTTGTTCCTACCTACACTCAGAATACTGCACTTCCCTACATTGAACTCCATCTGCCATTTATCCGCCCCGTCATATAATCTGTTGAGTTCACCTTGAGAGAGCGAGCATGTGTGTGTGTGTGTGTGTTTGTGTGTTTACCTAATCCCATTTCTCTCTCTCTCTGAACAGCGGAAGGATACTGAGAGAAGGAGGAGGAAGAAGGAAGAAGAGGAGGAGGAGGAGGAGGAGGAGTGGGAGTGGCAGGACATAGAAGACCCCTCGCTCTCTCTCCCTCTCTCGCTCTCGCTCTCCCTCGGTGCGAGCGAGAGAGAGAGGGAGAGAGAGAGAGATGGAGCCCTGAAGCAGTACGATCTCTGTCTGACGGGTGAGGTAAGTCTTATTGGGGTCACGTTGGTGGTGTTTCCCGGGTGTGTGTTCGTCCGTTTGTTTCCCCGTTGGTGTGTGTGGGTAGGGGAAGGATCGGCCAATGTTTGTGTCGGTTTGTGTGTTTGTGTGTGCGTGTGTTTGGCGGTGATATTGACAAACGTTAAAACTTTCACATAAAAATTTGATGTGGTTAGGTTTGCATGGGGTCCCATTGATGGTGTTTGCCGGGTGTGTGTTCGTCCGTTTGTTTCCCCGTTGGTGTGTGTGTGTAGGTGAAGGATCTGGCTGTGTTTGTGGTGATTCGTGTGTTTGTGAGCGTTTTAGTTTAGCGGGAATTTTGAAAAACACTTAGATTTCGCCGTTAAAAAAATTGCATCACCTTGGAATGGGTCACACAAACACGCTGATTGTGGGGTGTGTGTTCGTCCGTTTGTTTCCCCGTTGGTGTGTGTGTGTAGGGGAAGGATCGGTCTACGTTTGTGTCGGTTTGTGTGTTTGTATGTGCGTGCGTTTGGCCGTAATATTGAAAAATGTTATAACTTTCACATAATAATCACACTCTCTCCCTCCCTCCCTCCCTCCCTCGCTTTCCCTCCACCTCTCCCTTCTCTCCGTCAGGGCCTGGCTTTCCTCCACCAGTGCCGCGTCAAGGCCCTGTCAAGAATCCTCCCGGCCGTCAAAATCTTCGCCAGAGTCTCGCCAAAACAGAAGGAGCTTATTATTACCCTCTACAAAGACCTCGGATTCACGGCCCTCATGTGCGGGGACGGAACAAACGACGTCGGTGCGCTCAAACACGCCCACTGTGGTGAGTCCGCTTGGTGTGGCTGGATAGGGGAAGGATCGGCCTACGTTTGGGTGCTTGGTGTGTTTGGATGTGAGCGTTTGTTTGGGAGTAAATTAGAATAATGTTCAAACTTTTTGCGTGTTTTTTTGAAGCAGACTTTTTTTATGGTGTGTTTAATCTTGGCTATTCTGGTAAGTGTGTTTGTCTGTTTGTTTTGCGCTTGGTGTGGCTGGATAGGGTAAGGATCAAGCTACATTTGGGTGCTTGGCGTGTTTGGATGTGAGCGTTTGTTTAATGTTAAAACTTTTGCATTTTATTCTGGCAAGTGTGTTTGTCTGTTTGTTTCCCTTGGTGTGGCTGGATAGAGATATATATATATATATATATATATATATATATATATATATATATATATATATATATATATATATATATATATATATATATATATATATATATATATATATATATATATATATATATATATATATATATATATATATATATATATATATATATATATATATATATATATATATATATATATATATATATATATATATATATATATATATATATATATATATATATATATATATATATATATATATATATATATATATATATATATATATATATATATATATATATATATATATATATATATATATATATATATATATATATATATATATATATATATATATATATATATATATATATATATATATATATATATATATATATATATATATATATATATATATATATATATATATATATATATATATATATATATATATATATATATATATATATATATATATATATATATATATATATATATAAAGAATTATCCAATAAATCCAACAATTAAATAAATCCGAGCAATCTGGTACCAGTACCATAGTTGAACTGGTACCGTTAGTAGCGGTACTGGTATCGGTTCCGTAGTTTAACTGGTACCGTTAGTAGCGGTACTGGTACCGGTACCGTAGTTGAACTGGTACCGTTAGTATTGGTACTGGTACCGGTACCGTTGTTTAGCTGGTACCGTTAGTAGCGGTATTGGTACCGGTACCAGGCCACCCCAACTACGCCAGAGGATTTCAAGATGGCGGCCTGTCAGTTGTCAACAAAGGTACGTCGTCCACTTCTCGGCCTAAAAACCGCCTTGTTTGAGCCTGTTCAAGCGCCGGGAGGCATGACATTTGAACTCCATGCCTTTCGTTACCCTGGACACCTGTGGACGCGGCGGAGAACGCTGAAATAAGACGATTTTCCGATGAGTTTGTGGCGGGTGAGGGAGGTAGGGCGGGACGGGTCTTCCCTAGGGATGGGCAAGTACCGTTAATTTGAGTACCGGTACCGAAAACTCAGGTACCGTTAGTACCTTACCGGTTCCCCTACGCGATGGAGTATTTTTTTTTTATCTTAATGACTTTTGATGAAATTCCCAAATAAATTTCCTGTAAAGAAAACTCTCTCTCTCTCTCTCTCTCTCTCTCTCTTAATGAGCAGGAAATCCACGAATATGCATTTCAAATGAGGTCGAGAAATCAACAGAATCACATTAGAACACCAGTGTTTTGAATGTTTGAATACGTGTGTTCGTTTGTCCATAATATTAAAAAACGTAACTACTTTTGACTGCATTTTTGGGTGAGATGTTCTTAATGGTGTTTACAAATGGGTTCATAGTGACGTTTGTGTTTGTCTGTTTGTTTTCCGCTTGGTGTGGCTGGATAGAGGAAGGACTGGGCTATGTTTTGGTGCTTAGTGTGTTTGAATACGTGTGTTTGTTTGTCCATAATATTAAAAAACGTAACTACTTTTGACTGCATTTTTTGGGCGAGATGAGCTTGATGGTGTTTACAAATGGGTTCATAGTGACGTTTGTGTTTGTCTGTTTGTTTTCCGCTTGGTGTGGCTGGATAGAGGAAGGACTGGGCTATGTTTTGGTGCTTAGTGTGTTTGAATACGTGTGTTTGTTTGTCCATAATATTAAAAAACGTAACTACTTTTGACTGCATTTTTTGGGCGAGATGAGCTTGATGGTGTTTACAAATGGGTTCATAGTGACGTTTGTGTTTGTCTGTTTGTTTTCCGCTAATCCTGTCACCTACTACTACTACTACTACTACTACTACTACTACTACTACTACTACTACTGCTTCTACTACCTCTACTACTACTGTTTCAGGTGTGGCCATCCTCTCTACAGCCCCGGACAGACCCGTACAGCCCAGACGGAGACAGACAGAGCGGCAAACGGAGAGACAACCGGACAAAATCAGACAGCGGAAGGCAGTGCGTTCGGGAGGGCAAAACTTGGCACCACAGCAGGTCAGTGAAAGTGTGCGTATTCTTGGCTGTTCTGGCGAGTGTGTTTGTCCGTTTGTTTTGCGCTTGGTGTGGCTGGATAGGGGAAGGATTGGGCTACATATTGGTGCATAGTGTGTTTGGATGTGAGCGTTTGTTCCGGAGTAAATTAGAGAAATGTTAAGACTTTTTGCGTTATTTTTGAGGCAGATTTGTTTGATGGTGTGTGTAATCTTGGCTATTCTGGCAAGTGTGTTTGTCCGTTTGTTTTCCGCTTGGTGTGGCTGGATAGGGGAAGGATCAGGCTACATATTGATGCATAGTGTGTTTGGATGTGAGCGTTTGTTCCGGAGTAAATTAGAGATATGTTAAGACTTTTTGCGTTTATTTTTCGAGGGAGACTTTTTTTATGATGTGTGTAATCTTGGCTATTCTGGCGAGTGTGTTTGTCCGTATGTTTTGTGCTTGGTGTGGCTGGATAGGGGAAGAATCAGGCTACATATTGGTGCATAGTGTGTTTGGATGTGAGCGTTTGTTTGCCCATAATATTAAAAAGCGTAACAACTTTTGACTCCATTTTTTGGCAAGATGAGTTTTTTGGTGTTTACAAATGTGTCTCTAGTGACGTTTGTGTTTGTCCGTTTGTTTTGTGCTTGGTGTGGCTGGATAGGGGAAGAATCAGGCTACGTTTGGGTGCTTAGCGTGTTTAGATATGAGCGTTTGTTCCGGAGTAAATTAGAGAAATGTTGAAACTTTTTACGATTTTTTTGAGGCTGAATTTTTTTTTATATAGTATACTACTACTACTACAAGTACTACTACTACTACTACTACTACTACTACTACTACTACAGGAACAGCTTCAGCGGGCACAGTTGCAGTTGAATAAGCTGCTACAGGACTTTGAAGATGAGACCAACACCCTCGTCAAGCTTGGAGACGCATCTATAGCCGCGCCCTTCACCTCCAAGCTCTCCTCCATACAGTGTGGTGAGTGACTGCAACCTCAACTTTGATTGCTTGTAACTCCGCTCTAAGTCATCGGAGGGGGATCAGATTTTAACCACAAATAGTCTTACAATTCATCTACCTGCCCATCAAGTTTCATTACCTTATCTTGAATACGTTCCGAGTTATGTGCAAAAATGTCGGAAGTTTTTTATCCTCAGAAAACTCGAATGGAATAGTACCCCTCAACTTTGCCTTCTCATAACTCGGGTCTAAGTCATCGTAGGTTGCTCAGATTTTAACCACAAATAGTCGTATAATTCGTCTACATGCCTCTCAAGTTTTATTATCCTAGCTTGAATAAGTTCTGAGATATGAGGAAAAATGTCAAAACTTTTTTCATCCTCTCGAAATACTCAAGTGATATAGTCCCCCTCAAATTTGCCTGCCCATAACTCAGCTCTGAACCATTGTAGGTGGCTCTGATTTTTACCACATATAGACTAATGATTCTTCTATATGCCCATCAAGTTTCATTGCTCTAGCTTTAAAAGTTTTTGAGATACAATGAAAAATGTCAAAACTTTTTTCATCCTCTTGGTATTCTCAAGTGAAATAGTATCCCTCAAATTTTCCTGCCCATAACTCAGCTCTGAATCATCGTTGGTAGCTCAGATTTTTACCACATATAGGCTAATGATTCTTCTATATGCCCATCAAGTTTCATTACCCTACCTTGAAAACTTTTTGAGATACGAGGAAAATGTCAAAACTTTTTCCATCCTCTCGGAAAACTTGAATGGAATAGTGCCCCTCAAATTTGCCTGCTCAACGCCCCCACCCTGGCTTACTCCCTCTCTATTTCTCGCTCTACACTCGCTCTACAGCTCTGCCACTCGCTCCAGTTATAGTTTAGACATTGCTCTCGCTCTCCTCTCTCTGCACTCGCTCTACCTCACTCTGATTTTCTCAAAATTCCACATTAACCGCAGTCATTTTTTACCTTGCCAGACTTTTTGAGCGAGAAAAACCTTCACATTTTTCCCTCTCCCACATTCTACGCTCGCTCTACGCTCACCCCCTTTGCTAGGCGGCTCGCTCTAACCCTGCTCTACCTTCCCTCCCTTGCACTCGCTCTAACTCGCTCTAATTCTCTCAAAATTCCACATCAACCACAGTCAATTTTTCCATAGCCAGACTTTTTGAGCGAGAAAAACCTTCACATTTCTGCCCCTCCCTCGCTCTACGCTCGCTCTACGTGCACCCCCTTTGCTAGGCGGCTCGCTCTAACCTCGCTCTACCTCCCCTCCCCCCGCAGTGTGCCACATCATCAAGCAGGGCCGCTGTACGCTGGTGACCACACTGCAAATGTTCAAGATCCTGGCCCTAAACGCACTCATCCTAGCCTATTCTCAAAGCGTGCTGTACTTGGATGGCATCAAGTTCAGCGACTACCAGGCTACACTACAGGGACTCCTACAGGCCGCCTGCTTCCTCTTCATCTCAAGGTCAAAGGTCAGAGGGGCAGGGGAGGCTTCGTTTGTGGGGTCTGGGAAGAAGGGAGATAGAGGGAGGGTCGGTGATAGGGTTACTGTGATTATTATAGTGTGAAAGTTTTGGCGTTTTTCGATCTCACCGCCAAACGCACACACACACAAACGCACGGACCGGTACAAACGTAGAGCAGTCCTTCCTCTACCCACACACACCAGCGGATTTACAAACAGGCAAACGCAACCCCCACAATCACCGTGTTTGTGCGACCCATTCCCAGGCGGTGCAGTTTTTTTAACCGCGAAATCTTAGCGTTTTTCAAAATTCCCGCTAAACTAAAACGCACACAAACACACAAATCGCCACAAACACAGACCAATCCTTCCCCTGCCCACACACACCAACGGCAAAGCAAACGCACAAACACAACCCCCACAATGATGCTGTTTGTTTATCCTTTCCAGCTTACCCAGACGCAATTTATCACAGAAAAGATTTGACATTTTTCATTATTCCAGAGAAACCAAAGCATACACAAACACACCATTCAGCACAAACGTAGACCAATCCTTCCCCTACCCACACACACCAACGCTAAAACAAACGCACAAACACAACCCCCACAAGCACCTCAAACGTAACCCTTACTCAAACCTAACAGTCCCAAATTTTTATCAGGAAGTCTTAACCTTTTTCGATATCACAGCCAAACGGTAGCATGCACAAACACGCCACTCAGCACAAACGTAGAGGGATAATTTGCCTACCCACACACACCAACGGCAACACAAACGCACAAACACAACCGCCACAATCACCCCGTTTGTCTGACCCTTCTCTCTCCTCTCCTCCCCCACAGCCGCTGCCGGAGTTAAGCGCTCACCGACCTCTACCGAATATCTTCAATATCTATACGGTTGCGACGGTGCTTCTACAGTTTGGTTGCCACTTTACCGCCCTGCTCTACCTGGTCAACCAAGCCAACCACCTGGACAACCACACTGCTATAGGGTAAGGAAGAGGAGGAGGAGGAGGAGGGAGGGAAGGAAGGAGGAGGAAGAATGGAGGAAAGGAAGGAGGAGGAGGAAGAGAAGGAAGGAGGAAAGGAGGGAAGAGGAGGAGGAGGAGGAGGAGGAGGAGGAAGCAAGGAGGTAATATTGAACCTTGGACAAACACACACACACACACACACACACACACACACACACACACACACACACACACACACACACACACAGATTACCAGGCCTTACTAATGTACTCTCTCTCTCTCTCTCTCTCTCTCTCTCTCTCTCTCTCTCCAGGGGGGCGGCGGTGGACCTGGAGAAGCAGTTTGAACCTTCTCTCCTTAACTCCACTGTGTACATAATCTCGCTGGCTCTCCAAGTATCAACCTTCGCGATCAACTACAGGGTAAGTTCAAAATGAGACCCTAACTTCAAATGCCCATAACTAATCTCTAAGTCATTCTACCTCAACCAAATTTTAACTACATCTACCCTAACTATTCCTCTGCATACCCTCAAAACTTGGGTACCCTAACTTAGATACTTTTGAAGATATAAACAAATCCACAAAATCTTTTACCACTCAAAAAATATTTAAATGTCCCAAATTCAAATGCCCATAACTAATTTCTAAGTCATTCTACCTCAACCAAATTTTAACCACATGTACCCTAACTATTCCTCTGTACACTCCCAAAATTTGGTTGGCCTTCCTTGGATACTTTTTAAGATATAAGCATATACAAGAAAACTTCCCACTCAAAAAATATGTATGGAGTTCAAATATGTCCCAACTTCAAATGTCCATATCTCGGCTCTAAGTCATCCTACCTCAACCAAATTTTAACCACATATACCCTAACTATTCCTCTGTATACCCTCAGAATTTGGGTACCCTAACTTAAACACTTTTGAAGATATAAGTAAAAACATTAAATAATTTCCCACTCAAAAATATAAATGATGTAGAAAAGATAGCCCTAACTGTGACCACCCATAACTCAACTCTAACTCATTTTAGGTCAACCAAATTTTAACCACATGTACCCTAACCATCCTTCTATACATCAACCAAATTTCATTGCCCTAACTTAAATACTTTCCGAGATACAAACAAATGTGGCGGAACTTTTTCTTGAGCGACGAAAAACTCCGTTCCAAATTGTGTTCCGCAGTTTCCATGCTCTTAACTCTGCCTCAGATTAACGAAACTAAACTCAGACTCCGCCAATAATTGCGTAAACCATTCTTCTCTTCACCCACCAAGTCTCATTATCCGAACTTAAATTGTTTTCGAGATATCGGCAAAAATAGCAAAAGTTTCCCCGTCAAAAAATATGCATCTTCTGAAAATGTATCCCACTGACTATAACTGCGATAACTCTGCTCTAACTCAACCACTATCAACCAGGTTTCGACCACACCTGCCCTAACTATCCCTCTATTCACCCACAAAGTCTCATTATCCTAACTTATATACTTCTTGAGATATCAACGAATATATCAAAACTTTCCACATCAAAAAATACTCCCCTTCGTAAAATGTATCCCGCTGACTATAACTGCGATAACTCTTCTCTAACTCAACCTAAAACACCCAGATTTCGACCACACCTGCCCTAACTATCCCTCTAGCCACCCACCAAGTTTGATTTTCCTAACCTAAGAACTTCTTGAGATATGAACAAATATATTAAAACTTTTTCTCCCCCAGGGCCGACCTTACATGGAGGGGCTGAGCGAGAACCGGCCGCTCCTATACAGCCTCATGGGAGCCTTTGGTCTCATCCTCGCTCTCTCCCTCGGCATCTTCCCGGACTTTGGGAGGCAGTTTGAGATCGTCGAGTTCCCGAGTGAGGTGAGATTTGCCTCCATTTTTCTCTCCTTTCCTCCATCTCTCCATCCTTTCCTCCGACACCAAAGAGTAGGTTAATCTTTCCTCTTCCTCCTCCTGTCTTCCGCTTCTTCCTCCGCCTCTTTGTTTCTCTGCAATCTCCACTTTTATCAAGGTCTGTGTATTTCTCCAGCGTAATTTTGGTGGTTTCGTTCATTTCCTCCTCCAAGTTCAAGTCCATTTTCCTCCACTTTCCTCCATCTCTCCCTCCTTTTCTCCTACACCAAAAAATAGCTTAATCTTTCTTCTTCCATCTCCTCTCCTCCACATCTTCCTCCTCCTCTCCGTTCCTCCGCAATCTCCACTTTTATCAAGGTCTGTGTATTTCTCCAGCGTAATTTTGGTGGTCTCGTTCATTTCCTCCTCCAAGTTGAAGTCCATTTTCCTCCACTTTCCTCCACCTCTCCCTCATTTCCTGCTACACCAAAAAATAGCTTAATCTTTCCTCTTCCACCTCCCCTCCTCCACATCTTCCTCCTCTTCTCCGTTTCTCCGCAATCTCCATTTTTATCAACTCTTTTCCATTCCAGTTCCGGGTGACCCTCATACAAGTTCTGTGCCTGGACTTCGCGCTGTCGTTCGTCATAGATAGAGTCTGCCTAGCACTCTTTGGGGAGGGCAAGTTGGCACCCTCCCTGCGGCACTGAGAGAGAGAGAGAGAGAGAGAGAGAGAGAGAGAGAGAGAGAGAGAGAGAGAGAGAGAGAGAGAGAGAGAGAGAGAGAGAGAGAGAGAGACACACACACACACACACACACACACACACACACACACACACACACACACACAGAGAGAGAGAGAGAGAGAGAGAGAGAGAGAGAGAGAGAGAGAGAGAGAGAGAGAGAGAGAGAGAGAGAGAGACACACACACACACACACACACACAGAGAGAGAGAGAGAGAGAGAGAGAGAGAGACACACACACACACACACACACACACACACACACACACACACACACACACACACACAGAGAGAGAGAGAGAGAGAGAGAGAGAGAGAGAGAGAGAGAGAGAGAGAGAGAGAGAGAGAGAGAGAGAGACCAAGGTTAATTTATATATATATTGAGAGAGAGAGAGAGAGAGAGAGAGAGAGAGAGAGAGAGAGAGAGAGAGAGAGAGAGAGAGAGAGAGAGAGAGAGTAATTGTTAAGCCTATTTGTATTTTTTTCTTTATTTTTTGATTTTTTTGAGAAAGTTAAAAAAATATGAAAATAAATAAATAAATAAATGTTTTTTGCACAGTGGAAGATTTTTTGTCCCTCCGCCTCCACCTTCCTCTCTTCTCTCCTCTCTCCCTCCTTTCTCTCCCTCTCCTCCTCCTCCTCCTTCCCTCCATACATAGCTAAATAAATTATCTTTCTCTCTATGCCTCCGTTTTTTCTCTCCGTTTCCTCCTTCCCTCCAAAAATGAGTTTAAATATGGAGGGAAGATTTGCTATGCCTCTCAGCCAGACAGTCTTCCTCCTCCACCTCCCTCTCTTCTCTCCTCTCTCCCTCCTTTCTCTCCCTCTCCTCCTCCTCCTCCTTCCCTCCACACACAGCTAAATAAATTCTCTTTCTCTCCGTGTATACGATATTATGGCTAAATCGTTATAATTAGCCATCCAGCGCCACTTGGTAATTAGTACAGTGATATAATACAGTAAACAGAACGTTGATTACCTCCATATACCACGTTTTTCTGCCCTGCCCGTATATATATATATATATATATATATATATATATATATATATATATAGTATATATATATATATATATATATATATATATATATATATATATATATATATATATATATATATATATATTCATATATATATATATATATATATATATATATATATATATATATATATATATATATATATATATATATATATATATATATATATATATATATATAAGCAACCCCCCAAAAAGAATCGGACATGAAGAATTATCCAATAAATCCAACAATTAAATAAATCCGAGCAATCTGGTATCAGTACCGTAGTTTAACTGGTACTGTTAGTAGCGGTACTGGTACCGGTACCGTAGTTTAACTGGTACCGTTAGTAGCGTTACTGGTACCGGTACCAGTCCACCCCAACTACGCCAGAGGACTTCAAGATGGCGGCCTGTCAGTTATCAACAAAGGTACGTCGTCCACTTCTCGGCCTAAAAACCGCCTTGTTTGAGCCTGTTCAAGCGCCGGGAGGCATGACATTTGAACTCCATGCCTTTCGTTACCCTGGACACCTGTGGACGCGGCGGAGAACGCTGAAATAAGACGATTTTCCGATGAGTTTGTGGCGGGTGAGGGAGTTAGGGAGGGACGGGTCTTCTCTAGGGATGGGCAAGTACCGTTAATTTAAGTACCGGTAGTACCGGTACCGAAGTTTCAGGTACCGTTAGTACCGGTACCGGTACCCGAAGGAGTATTTTTTTATCTGAATGACTTTTGATGAAATTCCCAAATAAATTTCCTGTAAAGAAAACTCTCTCACTCTCTCTCTCCCTCAGGGCCGGTCACTAGTGGCGTCCCTCAGGGCTCGGTTCTTGGCCCAGTGCTCTTCATTATTTACATCAACGACGTGGATGTTGGACTCAATAACCGCATTAGTAAATTTGCAGACGACACAAAGATTGGTAACTCGGTTCTCACTGACGAAGACAGGCAAAGCCTCCAAGAGGATTTGCACAAAATTTCAGCTTGGTCGGATAGATGGGAGATGCCCTTTAACGTAGACAAGTGCCAGGTCCTTCAAGTTGGAACGAGGAATAAGAAGTTCGATTACGAAATGCGCGGCGTTAAACTCAAAAGCGTTCAATGCGTCAAGGACTTGGGGGTCAAAATCGCGTCAAACCTCAAATTCTCACAGCAATGCATCGATGCAGCAAATAAAGCGAACAGAATGTTGGGCTTCATAAAAAGAAGCTTTTTATTCAAGAATAAAGATGTAATACTCCCGCTCTACAATAGTTTAGTCAGACCCCACTTGGAATATGCGGTACAGTTTTGGTCTCCCCACCATACAAAGGACATTGCTAAATTAAAAGGTTTTCAGCGTCGGGCAACGAAAATGATCCCTTCCTTGCGCAACAAATCCTACGAAGAAAGGCTTTCAACCCTTAACATGTTCTCTCTTGAGAAACGTCGCCTCCGAGGAAAACTGATCGAATGTTTTGAAATACTTAATGGTTTCACGAATGTAGACAGATCAACATTGTTTATGATCGATGACACTTTGCGCACGAGGAACAATGGCGTAAAACTCAGATGTAGACAAGTAAATTCAGACTGCACCAAATTTTTCTTCACCAGCGTTGTAGTGCGAGAATGGAATGTAATGTGTGGTCTGATTTTATATGTAAATCTATGTAAATCTCTCTCTCTCTCTCTCTCTCTCTGAATGAAGTGAATATGTAATTTTTCGATAAAAAAATAGCATGTATACTTAGTTATTATGGATGTACTCGATCATAGTCTAATAACAATAACAACATTTATTAGCAACCTAAAAAAGAAAAAGAATTGGACACGAAGAATTATCCAGTAACTCCAATAAATAAATCAAATAATAAAATATTGGAAACGGGAGCTGTGATGGAAACGAGGAGCAGGACTAAATGGTGGGAACTTGGGGAGGCGGGTGAGCGCCGAGCGTCACTAAGATCCAAACGGTACCGGTACTAGCGGCAATGCTCAGTGCCGAGTGATCATGAGGCTTCCCGGCACCCGAGTGATCATGAGGCTTCGCGGCACCGGGTACCGGGTACCGCGAAGAATCGATTCCTCGCGGCACCCGGTACCGGTACCTGGTGCCGCGAAGCCTCATGATCACTCGGGTGCCGGGTACGATGGTACTCTAGGTTAGCGATGGTACGTTTAGTTAGCGATGGTACGCTAGGTTAGCGATGGTACTGCTGTTATTGTGGAAGGTAGTGCAATTTTTAGTACTTTTTTGAGTTGCCCCTTACATGTTCACTTTGCCACAGTATTAACTTAAATCTCAGGGGAAATGAAAGAACAAACGTTGTATTTTCTTGTACTTTTTTTAGATTTAATAAATTTTGATTACAATTTTTTTTTTCCAAAATGGGGTTCAATATACCCCATGACCGTGTTGATAGTACTATTACCCACGACCGTGTTCTAAGGTTAAATCTCCTCTTTCTCTTGTACTCTCCAGTGTAGGGAGGTTCAGCAATGTTCCTTCATAAGGCAGGTCGCTCAGACTAGGTGCCATTTTTGTTGCTGCCGCTCTCTGTATCCTCTCCTGTTTTCTAACGTGTTTCTTAAGTGATGGCGACCAAGCCACTGATGCATATTCTAGTCTAGGGCGTATCAAGGTCACAATTACTTTCCTTACCGTGTGTGTGTGTGTGTGTGTGTGTGTGTGTGTGTGTGTGTGTGTGTGTAGCCTATACAGCAAACAGTGTCCTGGTGTGTGTGTGTGTGTGTGTGTGTGTGTGTGTGTGTGTGTGTGTGTGTGTGTAACCTATACAGCAAACAGTGTCCTGGTGTGTGTGTGTGTGTGTGTGTGTGTGTGTGTGTGTGTGTGTAGCCTATACAACAAACAGTGTGTGTGTGTGTGTGTGTGTGTGTGTGTGTGTGTGTGTGTGTGTGTGTGTGTGTGTGTGTGTGTGTGTGTGTGAACACATGATCGCAAGGGGTCCGCAAACTGGCCTATACTTGGCAGCCCCTGTCCACCCCCGCGAGTGGCAGTGTAGCACCCATCATCCGCCTCCCCAAGCCCATCTAATCTCCTGAATGCAGTAATCCTGCCCCAGCCAGCCACCACACGGCCACCACCCAGCCGTGTTCCACCCTGTATCCCACCCACTACTTCCTACCAAATCTTTTCATCCATAAACTCGTCTAACCTCTTTTTGAACACATTTACACTACTGCTGCATACTACCTCCCCTGGCAATGCATTCCATAAATCTGCCACCCTATGCATGGCTAAAGAAATAGTTTTGTAAGTCCAACCTACACCCTTGTTTCCTAATTCTCCTATCATGACCCCTAGTCCTGTTTCCCTCCTCTAGTGTAAAGAAAGTATCCACATCTAAGTAATCGCAATCTGAAAACATTTTATATAGCTCTATCATATCCCCCCTTAGACATCTCCTCTCAAATGAAAACATATCTAGCTCTTTTACCCTCTCCCTATACTCCAGGCGCCTCATTGCTGCCATCATCCTAGTTGCTCTTCTCTGAACTGCTTCTAACAAAGTTACATCCTGTGGTGACCAAGCTTGTATACAATACTCTAAATGAGCTCTAACATATGCATTATATAAACTACCTCTTACCTCCTTGCTTTCATAACTATAACATTTCTATTTATAAACCCCAGGATCCTGTTTGCCCTATTTCTAGCTTGTAAACACTGCTTTGAGAATTTCATAGTCTTATCTGTCACTACACCTAAATCCTTTTCATTCTCAACTGCCTCTAACCAAACTCCTTCCATCTCATAGCTAAAATTCCTATTATATCTTTACCTATATGCATAACCTGACACTTCCGGGAGTTAGACTCCATCTGCCACCTATCTGCCCATCCTATCCAAGTCCCTTTGCATCCTATAATTGTCCTGAGCCCCTGTACTGTACTAGCTATCTTGGTATCATCTGCAAACTTTGGTGTTTTACTACTAATCCCTATATCTAAATCATTAATATATACTAGGAACAAAAGTGGCCCTAGCTGAGGTACCCCACTAACCACTTCCCTCCAGTCAGACTTGGCCCCATTTAATACTACTCTCTGTTTTCTACCCCTGAGCCATCCACTCCACTAGTACTGTACCCCTATCCCATGCAACCTCAGTTTATGCACTAGCCTCCTGTGTGGTACCTTATCAAAAGCTTGACTAAAATCTAGATAAATTACCTACGGCTATACTGTTTCCCTCATCTAACTGCTTTGTAATGTGTTCTAAGAACTGTAGTAAGTTTGTGAGACACGACCTACCTCATCTAAACCCATGCTGAGAGTCCCTAATTAGTCTATACTGATCTAAATGCTCCCAAATACTACCCTCAATAATTTTCTCCAGAATCTTACACACACACACACACACTGTATACTAGTCAAACTGACTGGCCTATAATTACTAACATCCTCTTTCCTACCTTTCTTAAAATGGGTGTAACATTAGCTAACTTCCAGTCCTGAGGTATCTCTACGTAGGAGCAAGTCTCAAAACAACGGTTTATCTGCCACACCCGTTCATGCCGGATAAACCAAGGACTACTGTAATGATGTACTTTTTTCATAGACGTTAATGTTAACATTCAATACATTCTTGCTGGATTAACGGTATCAACGTTAACATTTACATTAACAATATAACGATGTTAAGATTATGATTAACGAAGCCCACCACTGATCATTGGCACCTTCCTTATAGACACAAGTCTATTTTTCTGTCAAAGAAAGTACATGAAATATTTCAGACGATAAACTGATGATTCCCGTCAGCTTAACGCCAGTACTTTCCACTCTGTTGTGCTATAAGGAAGTACCATTGTAAAAGTCACACGAATTTTGAACTGGAAACTTTACACGGGAATTTTCGGGAATA
Source organism: Eriocheir sinensis (assembly GCF_024679095.1). Lineage (NCBI taxonomy): Eukaryota > Metazoa > Arthropoda > Malacostraca > Decapoda > Varunidae > Eriocheir > Eriocheir sinensis. Next base: position 87,896 of record NW_026111988.1, read on the forward strand.
CTCAGGAATTTTCATTAAATTAGAGAATTAAACAAAATTGTCCTTTTTTATTTTATTTTTACTTATTTTTATTTATTTTTCAAGTTCAGTTTTAGGGGACAGTTGTTGAATGTCCCGCTGGTGGCACAGGGGCAGGATTTTTGAAGTGGCGCCTATTGAGGCTCATGTGGCTGGTGAGAGGCACACTGATCCCGCGGTGAGTCTGAGCTGATGCGATCAGGACAGGACTGGCTCTGGAAACTGGAGTCACTGGACACGATCAGTAGAGATGATTCATGCACAGTGCTGTGCTAACTAAGGTTCAAGACTGTTTTATCCACACTTTATGAAGATTGTATTGCCTGTTTAATTACAGTATTATCCACTGCCTGCTTGACACACACACACACACACACACACACACACACACACACACACACACACACACACACACACACACACACACACACACACACACACACCTCCAGTGTGTTTCTGCTGTAGTGCCTCCCTCACTCTGCCTCTCTGTTTCAGGGTGACAACCCCGAGGAGTGTCCAGTGTGCCTGACAGGCTTTGATGACTTAGTACAGCGGCCACGCACTCTGCCCTGTGGCCACACAGTCTGCACACTGTGCACAGATAAGCTGAAGGAGCAGGGCCGTGTTACCTGTCCGGAGTGCCGCGTCACCCATGCCGTGCCCGAGGGCGGGCAGTTCCCTGTCAGCTATACAATTGAGGCCTTAATAAGAAGGCTGAGAGACGGCAAGGCGGCGGAGGCCTCGCCGCCACCCAGTGCCGGGAAGGGGAAAGGGGCAGCAGGATCAGCTGGCAAGAAGGGAGCAGCGGGTCTCTCCAAGAAAATGCGTTCCTTTCTGCAGGAACAGGAGGCCACAGTTGTGGCCGCCATCACCGCCTGCCAGGAGGCTCAGTCCCAGCTGGACCAGTATGAGGCCACCCTGACAGGCTGGGTCGAGCGGCAGCAGCTGGAGGACAGCCTCCAGGGACTGATGGACCAGAGCAGGAGTTCCAGGGAGCTCCTGCAGCAGGAAAGGTTCCGTGTGGCACCGAAGAGGAAGGAGGCAAAGAAGAAGGAGCAGGAGCTGCAGACTGTGCGGGAGAAGTTGCGCACTCGTGCAACAGAGCAAGAGGCACTCAAAGTTTTAGCAACAGTGTTCCACCTCACCGGTGAGGTGGAGCAGGTGTTGGAGGAGTGCCAGCAGTGTTTCCCTGACGCCGGCATCCTCACCACCGCCAGGAAGGTGAGTGTGCTGCACCTGTGCCCTGGGCCCTCAGCCACGCGAGTAAACACACCAGGCAACACACAGGGGGCATACACAGTGGTGCACACAAGGGGTATGCACAAGAGTACACACAGGGGGCATGCACAAGGGTACACGCTGGGAGCACACCCGGAGCGGACCTTGTGCCCCGCGCCCTCACCCGTCTTCTTCTCCTCCCTCTTGGCGCTGCTCGCTCGTTTTAGTTGCGTTGCTGGTTCGCCGGAAGGGTGTGTCTTCCGGTGATGACTGGCCGGAACTTACAACGTTCCGGTGCTGATCCTTGCTGATTTAGCGTCAACCCAGCTTCTGTTCTCACGACCATAAGCGCCTACGTGTCCACTAACATCCTGTGGCGACACTGAGCTTGTGTTTCGACACATGCATTCATATGTACATGATAATATACACATTACAAGCATATACAGGGGTAGACACTGGTGGCATACACACAGGGGACATATACAGGCGTACACACAGGGGGCATATACAGGGGAACACATAGGGGGCATACACAGGGGTACAGACAGGGGGCATAGAAAGCGGCATACAGGGGCGAGGGTGTGAGCTTCTTCCCTAACCCAGTGTTGTTGTTTCAGGTGAGAGAGGCATCTAGTGCAGCCCTGGAGGCCGCCAAGGCTGTCCAGGCGGCTCTGGAAACTGTTTCTACAGAAGAACCCAGGCCCCAGTCAGTCCCAGAAGAACCCAGGCCCCAGTCAGACCCAGAAGAACCCAGGCCCCAGTCAGTCCCAGAAGAACCCAGGCCCCAGTCAGACCCAGAAGAACCCAGGCCCCAGTCAGACCCAGACCTCACCATCATGGAAAAAGTGCAGTTCATCTTAAAGCCAAGCTTGAAGGTCAGTACCCCCCCCGAGTGTCACTCGTGTTACAGCGAGTCCCTGGCACACGTCACTGCAGTGCTTACCTTACCTCAACACAGCACTGCAGTCACCTTACCTTGTCACTGTGTGATTGCTGTGTTTGCCTTACCTCAACACAGCACCAGTGGTCACAGTACCTTGTCATGGCATAATTGGTGTTTCTGTTAGTGCCTCAGTGAGTTACCAGTGGTCACCTTGTCATGGCATAATTGGTGTTTCTGTTAGTGCCTCAGTGAGTTACCAGTGGTCACCTTGTCATGGCATAATTGGTGTTTCTGTTGGTGCCTCAGTGAGTTACCAGTGGTCACCTTGTCATGGCATAATTGGTGTTTCTGTTGGTGCCTCAGTGAGTTACCAGTGGTCACCTTGTCATGGCATAATTGGTGTTTCTGTTAGTGCCTCAGTGAGTTACCAGTGGTCACCTTGTCATGGCATAATTGGTGTTTCTGTTAGTGCCTCAGTGAGTTACCAGTGGTCACCTTGTCATGGCATAATTGGTGTTTCTGTTAGTGCCTCAGTGAGTTACCAGTGGTCACCTTGTCATGGCATAATTGGTGTTTCTGTTAGTGCCTCAGTGAGTTACCAGTGGTCACCTTGTCATGGCATAATTGGTGTTTCTGTTGGTGCCTCAGTGAGTTACCAGTGGTCACCTTGTCATGGCATAATTGGTGTTTCTGTTGGTGCCTCAGTGAGTTTTGAGTTCAGCTTCATAAGCAAAGCTCTCTTAAGGAGTCAGCAGCTTTCTTTACACACTCTTGTTTCCTGCCGGCCAAGGCAGCAGCCTGACGTGGTCTTCTTGCTCTTAATTCCCTTCCCTCCACCGGGGACCTTTGCAGGCCGAGGACTTCCGCAGTCTGACAGAGCGCACCAGGAGCCTGCTGCAGGCTGGCCGGGTGTTTGCTGTGCACCAGGTGGAAGGTCAGCGCCGACACGCAAGAATAAGCCTCGAAGCCGGCCGGCCGTGCCTCCATGCCCTGGCGGACCATCCCCCGCCACTGGGCGCGTCAACCCTGCAGGTGAGCTGGAGCAGTGACATCTCAAGTAATGGACGGCGGACTCTTTTGATTTTGCGGCGTCCTTGTCATTAAGCCGCGAATTTGGAAAATCAACCGCTTTGGTGCGAATCGCCATAGCTCCCTTATTTCTGGGGCTACAGAAATGATTTTGGTATCAATCGACGGCAAAATGAAAGGGCTATAGTTTTTAATACGCGACCGGGCTCCAAAACCGACTCAAAAGGGTAACAAATTGAATAAATTCGCAGAAAATGGCTCTGAAAAAAAACTATTTTTGAGTTCCCAACCTTGAAACCCACTCATTTTTTGAGAATTTCAAAAACCCTATTTAACAAATACTTTAGCCCTGCCAATGTGCTTTCCAATATGATGCATAACATTTTCCTACTCCCAGTAGTTTCGTCGCTAGAGCTCGAAACGCAAACCCTTTTGTGAGCGATTTTGACGAACTCCAGACACTTTGCCGTTTTTGTCTAGTGTGGCCTTGCTATTGCCTCTAGAAGGCTGCACTTTGGCATGTCGCCCCTCTTGGCAATGTAGTGTGACCAGCTCGAAGGATTTTGTGATACCTCGCCTCCAAGTTTGTCGTCGAACCGTCACAAAATAGACCGTTTTTCTGCCCTTGTGCCGTGATTTGGACACGTCTTAGATTTTTGCATATAACTTTTTTATTTATTTCCTGTTTTCCAATGTTTTTCTGATTATTAATCTGTATTAATAGAGATTTGGCACCAAGCACGCCTTCCCAGCTTCAGTAGTTTTCGCTCGAGCTTGAACAGAATTCACGACGAACATTCGCCGAATCTGACTCATTTCACGCGCCGAGACCAAATATATATATATATATATATATATATATATATATATATATATATATATATATATATATATATATATATATATATATATATATTTGGTATCAAAAGAAAGCAAATTAAATGTATTATTCATAAATGGGAAGAAATAGGGTTGAATACTAAATAAAATAAATTAAATAACATGTACAATAAGGCGCTTAATATAGGTTGATTTATATAGTGAAATGATTATATAAAAATAGTAACTTTTTATATAGATATCTTAAAATGATTTCAGTACAAGATAGTCAACATATTGAAGTGTTCATATATGAATTTTTATGCAGATACATTAATTTTTGTGGCGTCAGGAAGGTTTTTCGTCTCGGCGCGTGAAATGAGACAGATTCGGCGAATGTTCGTCGCGACTTCTGGTCACGTTTCGAGCTCTAGCGACGAAACTACTGGGGGTAGGAAAATGTTATGCATCATATTGGAAAGCACATTGGTAGGGCTAAAATATTTGGTAAACAAGTTTTTTGAAATTCTCAAAAAATGAGTGGGTTTCAAGGTTGGGAACTCAAAAATGTTTTTTTTCAGAGCCGTTTTTTGTGAACTTATTCAATTTGTTACCCTTTTGAGTCGGTTTTGGAGCCCGGTCGCGTAATAAAAACTATAGCCCTTTCATTTTGCCGTCGATTGATACCCAAAACATTTCTGTAGCCCCAGAAATAAGGGAGTTATGGCGATTCGCACCAAAGCGGTTGATTTTCCAAAATTCGCGTGTTAATGACAAGGCTGGGGCAAGTTTCCGGTCCATAGTGTAGGGATCACTGGCTGGAGACTTGACCCTGCCTGAGGGGGAAGGCGGCCGCTGAGTTTCAATGATCTGTGTCTGCATCCTAGCTTTGAGTGGCGCCACATCCCCCGCTACAACCCAAGCACCTCTTCTCCCCGCAGCTTGGGGGCCGCCCTCCAAGGCTGCGGTGCCTCGGCCTCGGCCAGTCCCAGCCCTCCTCTTTGCCTCTCCGTTCTTGCCGGCATCTGGCCAGTAGCTGTCCCACGCTGCTTCTTGTCTGCTGCGTCCCTCACCAGGGCCTGCCTTGTGTTCAGAGCTTTAGTGACCTCAGCCACAGCCTTTTCCTGCCTTTCCCTCGGGTGTTCTAGAAGCTCCTGGAGGTTGGCAGTTTATGCTAACAGAAATTTGCCTTTCCAACCCTGTTGCTTTTTCTCAGTTTTTTTGGTTTCCTTCTGTCTTTTTTTTTCCTTTATTTACATTTGTGTGTGTGTGTGTGTGTGTGTGTGTGTGTGTGTGTGTGTGTGTGTGTGTGTGTGTGTGTGTGTGTGTGTGTGTGTGTGTGTGTGTGTGTATTTACCTAGTTGTAGTTTTCCAGGGCCTGGGCTTACGCTCGTGTGGTCCCGTCTCCATATCTGTATCTGTCCAGTTTTTCCTCAAAGTTTTGCACACTCTTCGCCGATACTACATCCTCACTTAGTCTGTTCCAAAGCTCTATGTTTCTTTGCGGGAAGCTATATTTCTTTATGTCTCTCAAGCATCTTCCTTTCCTCAATTTTTTACTGTGTCCTCGTGTGTTGCTGGTGTTTCTTCCTTCTCGTAGTAGTAACTCCTCATTGTCTACTTCTTCCATTTTGTCCCATAATTTGTATTAGGTCTCCCCTTTCTCTTCTTTGTTCCAGTGTTGGCAGGTCCATTTCCTTTAAGCTTTCTTCATATGACACTCCTCCAAACATGTTGTTCATCCCTCCAGCTCTGGAACCATTTTCGTTGCCAGCCTTTGTATTCGTTCTTTTTTTGGACGTGTTTCTTCTTATGGGAGAGCACACAGTTTCCGCATATTCCAGTTTTGGTGTAATCATAGTGGTTATTCTTTTTCATCCTATCCTTATCCATGTAGTGGAATGCTAATCCTATATTTCTTACCATTCTATACGTCTCACCGAATATCCTATTAACATGACTCTCAGACTGTTGATTATCTTGTATTGTCACTCCCAAATCTCTCTCTTCTTGAACTTTCAATATTTCTCCATCTCCCATTCTATATGTCCATTTTGGTCTCCCTTCACTCTTTCCATTACATGACATTTCTTCACATTGAACTCCATCTCCCATTTCAAACTCCAGTCCTAAATCTTATTTAGGTCCTCTTGCAGAATTTCACAGTCTTTACTGTTTCTTATATGTCTCATCAAGTTCGCATCGTCTGCAAACAGGCTCATGTAACTGCTTACTTTCTCCGGCATATCATTAATATGTACTAGGAAAAGTATTGGTGCCAATACCGATCCTTGAGGCACTCCACTATCTACAATTCTCCATTCCGATTTCATGTCCTTTACCACTGTTCTCATCTCTCTGCCCCTTAAGTAACTTTCCAGACAGTTTTGCATTTTCCCTTTCAATCCTCCTTTATTTTCCAGCTTCCATAGTAGTCTTGTAAGTGGAACTTTGTCAAAAGCCTTCGTCAGGTCCAGATACACGCAATCCATCCCTCTCCTGTGTTATGTCTGTGTGTGTGTGTGTGTGTGTGTGTGTGTGTGTGTGTGTGTGTGTGTGTGTGTGTGTGTGTGTGTGTGTGTGTGTGTGTGTGTGTGTTTTACAGCAAAGGAGACAGCTCAAGGGCACAAAAAAGTAAACATTAATAAAAAAAAAAGCCCGCTACTCGCTGCTCCTAAAAAGAATCCAAAGAGGTGGCCGAAAGATAAGTCAGTTTCGGGAGGAGAGGTGTCCTGATACCCTCCTCTTGAAAGAGTTCAAGTCGTAGGCAGGAGGAAATACAGATGAAGGAAGATTGTTCCAGAGTTTACCAGCGTGAGGGATGAAAGAGTGAAGATGCTGGTTAACTCTTGCATAAGGGGTTTGGACAGTATAGGGATGAGCATGAGTAGAAAGTCGAGTGCAGCGGGGCCGCGGGAGGGGGGGAGGCATGCAGTTAGCAAGTTCAGAAGAGCAGTCAGCGTGGAAATATCGATAGAAGATAGAAAGAGAGGCAACATTGCGGCGGAATTTAAGAGGTAGAAGACTATCAGTATGAGGAGGAGAGCTGATGAGACGAAGAGCCTTTGCCTCCACTCTGTCCAGAAGAGCTGTGTGAGTGGAGCCCCCCCACACATGAGATGCATACTCCATACGAGGGCGGACAAGGCACCTGTATATGGACAGCAACTGTGCAGGGGAGAAGAACTGGCGGAGACGGTACAGAACGCCCAGCCTCGAGGAAGCTGTTTTAGTAAGAGATGAGATATGAAGTTTCCAGTTGAGATTTTGAGTTAAGGATAGACCGAGGATGTTTAGTGTTGAGGAAGGTGATAGCTGGGTGTTGTCAAAGAATAGGGGATAGTTGTTTGGAAGATTATGTCGAGTGGATAGGTGGAGAAACTGTGTTTTTGAGGCGTTGAAGGACACCAGGTTCTTCTTGCCCCAATCGGAAATAATAGTAAGGTCTAAGGCTAAGCGTTCTGCAGCCTCCAGCCTTGAGTCGTTAAGTTCCTGAAGGGTGGGTCTTCTATTAAAAGAAGTTGAATAATGCAGAGTGGAATCATCGGCGTAGGAATGGATAGGACAGTTCGTTTTGGAAAGAAGATCATCAATGAACAACAGAAAAGAGTGGGAGATAGGACAGAACCCTGTGGGACACCACTGTTAATAGATTTAGGGGAAGAACAGTGACCGTCTACCACGGCAGAAATAGAACGGTCAGAAAGGAAACTGGAGATAAAGGTACAGAGAGAAGGATAGAAACCGTAGGAGGGTAGTTTAGAAAGCAAAGATTTGTGCCAGACCCTATCAAAAAGCCTTTGATATGTCCAGCGCAATAGCAAAAGTTTCACCGAAACGGCTAAGAGAGGATGACCAAGAGTCAGTTAAGAAGGCTAGGAGATCACCAGTAGAACGCCCCTTGCGGAACCCATACTGGCGATCAGATAGAAGGTCAGAAGTGGAAAGGTGATTTTGAATCTTCCGGTTAAGGATTGATTCATATATATATATATATATATATATATATATATATATATATTCATATATATATATTCATATATATATATATATATATATATATATATATATATATATATATATATATATATATATATATATATATATATATATGGTAAAGATTCGTTTTAGGTCCGTGCCAGTATCTACCTTATGAACCATCAGTATCTCTTCATATATAACCTTTTCTAAAACCTTCAACAGTCATGGAAACGCTTTGAAAATCCAATTCAAGGACTTTTTTTTTACTCCTGAAAATAGTGGAGAATGTTTACGGAAGCCTCCTCTGGCGACGGTGCAGCCGGTGTTGCGAGAAATACCTCCTTGCTGAAATAAGTCACGTATACATGTGGGGGGGGGGTCCAGGGGATGGCTAGGCCCCCCTGGTTAGAAGGGGGGGTCGAGGGGGGCGCAGCCTCCCCGTTAGTAGGTCGTAAAGTTCCGTTGGAGTAGTTTAAATATGCTCCCCGACCCTAAACCCTCTGCGAGCTATTTTACGGCTGCGTCGGCTGCAGCATCGTCGCGTGTGTGTGTGTGTGTGTGTGTGTGTGTTACCACCTGTTGTGTCTGTGTACAGGTCAGCCAGGTCGTGCCGCCCTCCCCCCCCTGCACGGTGTTCCTGGACCTGTCCTGGCCGGGCCGTGCGCCGCGCCGGGTCCACATCCGTCTGAGCCCCGACACCCAGCGGGGCCGCCAGTTCCTGATGCTGTGCACGGGGCAGCGCGGCCCCTCCTACCGCGGCACCAGGCTGTACAGGGTGGTGTTGAAGGGGGGGCCGGGAGAGTGTGTGTATGGCGGGGACTACGAGAGTAATGATGGTACGGGGGAATGTGTGCTGCTGCCTGGCCTTGAGGAGGGTGTGGAGGGGAGGCCATGGCGGGCAGGGGATGTGTGGGGGTGTGGGAGGCGGGGTGTGTTTGCCATCAACACCAGGGACTATCAGGGTCTTGTGTGGCGTTGTTTCTTCGGTGAGGTGGTGGAGGGACTGCACGTGGTGGCCGAGGCAGCCCAACACAGCGACATTAAGGAGGTGACTGTGGTGGACTGTGGCGTGGTGCTGTAAGGGTATACTGGCCTGCACCACCACCACCACCACCACCACAACATTAAGGAGGTGACTGTGGTGGACTTTGTGGTGTTGAGGGTACTGGCCTGCACCACCACCACCACCACCACCACCACAACATTATAGAGGAGATTGTGGTGGACTTTGTGGTGTTGAGGGTACTGGCCTGCACCACCACCACCACCACCACCACCACAACATTATAGAGGAGATTGTGGTGGACTTTGTGGTGTTGAGGGTACTGGCCTGCACCACCACCACCACCACCACCACAACATGATAGCGGTCATTGTGGTGGACTGTGGGGGGTTGAGGGTACTGGCCTGCACCACCACCACCACCACCACCACAACATTATAGAGGAAATTGTGGTGGACTTTGTGGTGTTGAGGGTACTGGCCTGCACCACCACCACCACCACCACCACCACAACATTATAGAGGAAATTGTGGTGGACTGTGTGGTGTTGAGGGTACTGGCCTGCACCACCACCACCACCACCACAACATTATAGAGGAAATTGTGGTGGACTGTGTGGTGTTGAGGGTACTGGCCTGCACCACCACCACCACCACCACCACAACATTATAGAGGAAATTGTGGTGGACTTTGTGGTGTTGAGGGTACTGGCCTGCACCACCACCACCACCACCACCACAACATTATAGAGGAAATTGTGGTGGACTGTGTAGTGTTGAGGGTACTGGCCTGCACCACCACCACCACCACCACAACATTATAGAGGAAATTGTGGTGGACTGTGTGGTGTTGAGGGTACTGGCCTGCACCACCACCACCACCACCACCACCACAACATTATAGAGGAGATTGTGGTTGTTTTCTTAATGTATTGTTGTTGTTTTTTATTTCCTGTAACCTCAAGTTCAGTATAATGTGTTGGTCAGTTTCTTGTACTATTGAGCATGATGTTTTGTACAGTACAGTAATCCCTCCTTATACACGGAGGTCAGGTTTCAAATTAGACCGTGCATTAAGAAAAATCGTGTATAACTACATTAGACACTGGGAAAGGGCAGAAAATTAAAGTTTACCCTCTTTTACTCAAATTACTTAGTGTTCTTTTGCTGTGAATTTCCCTTTTCTTCTAACACTTAATTTTGAACGAGAACATTAATTGTCCGTCATCCAAGGCTTCATTAAACCAGTGTTTCTCTACACACAAAGGAAACAGTGTCCGCGCTGGACCTGTTTGCTGCTTCGTGCTGTTAAGTGTGTGTGACCTTCACGGATGGAAAAAAATATCATTTATGCAATAAAAGGAATTGAAACTGGACTTTTAGAATTGATTTGTCCTTTTCCTTTTCCATATTCTTAATTACTACGAGAAAACAGTATTGGGGCAGGAAGGAGAAAAACTTAGCCATGCGCAAATAATAGTCTATATTTGACTCGACGTCAAGCAACCCTGTTACACAGTCATGCATGTCATTGTTAGAGGTATATTAAGCAGTAAATGGAGAAAATGCAACCTACAGGTCAATTACTGAGAGGGGTTGGCTACATGTTTTTAGGGAGAGAAATGGTTGTGGAGTGGTGGAGATCACCAGAGATGAAAAAAAGCCTTACAAGAGTGGAATAAATAATACAAGATAAGAGAGAGAGAGAGAGAGAGAAAACACAAACTTATATAGATTGCGGATATAAGAAAGAACTGTGATAGGTTGATTCATGCATGAGGAGGAGGAGGAAGAAGAAGGAGAAGAAGGAAAGCGAGGAGGAGGAGGAGGAGGAGGAGGAGGAGGAAGAAAACAACGAGAAAAAAAAATAAACAGCCAGACAAACTAATTAACTTATACATGACGGAAATAGGTAAGATGTAAGTACTCTCTCTCTCTCTCTCTCTCTCTCTCTCTCTCTCTCTCTCTCTCTCTCTCTCTCTCTCTCTCTCTCTCTCTCTCTCTCTCTCTCTCTCTCTCTCTCTCTCTCTCTCTCTCTCTCTCTCTCTCTCTCTCTCTCTCTCTCTCTCTCTCTCTCTCTCTCTCTCTCTATCTCTCTCTCTCTCTCTCTCTCTCTCTCTCTCTCTCTCTCTCTCTCTCTCTCTCTCTCTCTCTCTCTCTCTCTCTCTCTCTCTCTCTCTCTCTCTCTCTCTCTCTCTCTCTCTCTCTCTTTAAACTTTAAATATGGAGGAAAGAATTGCTATGCCTCTCAGCCAAACAGTCTTCCTCCTCCACCTCCCTCTCTTCTCTCCTCTCTCCCTCCTTTCTCTCCCTCTCCTCCTCCTCCTCCTTCCCTCCACACATAGCTAAATAAATTCTCTTTCTCTCCATGTCTCCGTTTTTTCTCTCCGTTTCCTCCTTCCCTCCAGAAATTAGTTTATATATGGAGGGAAGATTTGCTATGCCTCTCAGCCAGACAGTCTTCCTCCTCCACCTCCCTCTTTTCTCTCCTCTCTCCCTCCTTTCTCTCCCTCTCCTCCTCCTCCTCCTTCCCTCCACACATAGCTAAATAAATTATCTTTCTCTCCATGCCTCCGTTTTTTCTCTCCGTTTCCTCCTTCCCTCCAAAAATGGGTTTAAATATGGAGGAAAGTATTGCTATGCCTCTCAGCCAGACACTTTTCCTCCTCCACCTTTCTCTTTTCTCTCCTCTCTCCCTCTCCTCCTCCTCCTCCTTCCCTCCACACATAGCTAAATAAATTATCTTTCTCTCCATGTCTCCGTTTTTTCTCTCCGTTTCCTCCTTCCCTCCAGAAATTAGTTTATATATGGAGGGAAGATTTGCTATGCCTCTCAGCCAGACAGTCTTCCTCTTCCACCTCCCTCTCTTCTCTCCTCTCTCCCTCCTTTCTCTCCCTCTCCTCCTCCTCTTCCTTCCCCCCACACATAGCTAAATAGATTCTCTTTCTCTCCATGCCTCTGTTTTTTCTCTCCGTTTCCTCCTTCCCTCCAAAAATGGGTTTAAATATGGAGGTAAGATTTGACATGCATCTCAGTCAGACAGTTTTCCTCCTCCACCTTTTCCTCTCTCCCTCCTTTCTCTCCCTCTCCTCCTCCTCCTCCTTCCCTCCACACATAGCTAAATAAATTCTCTTTCTCTCCATGCCTCCGTTTTTTCTCTCCGTTTCCTCCTTCCCTCCAAAAATGGGTTTAAATATGGAGGGAAGATTTGCTATGCCTCTCAGCCAGACAGTCTTCCTCCTCCACCTCTCTTCTCTCCTCTCTCTCCTTCCTCCTCCTCCTCCTTTCTCTCCCTTCTTCCTCAGTCTTTCCTCCATCTCTCCATGCCTCCCTCACGCCCCTAGCTGCTCCTAATAGCCCCCTAGCAGCATAAATAGCCGAGGTTAGGGTCACGCCAGCCTCGGAAATATAAGGATGATGAGACATAATAATCAGTCTATCAGTGGGGGCATACTCCTGGGGGCGCGTCACCTCACCCACCCTACGACGACAGGATTACTGCATCATCGCCCAAACAAGGTCAAGGAGGCCCCACAATGACTCTGGAGGTAAACTGGGCGTGAAAATTTTGTGGTCAGAAATATATAGGTATGTCTGCCTTGAAATAGTTAGGCTCGTATCCCGCTGATCACTGACTAGACTCGTTTTTAGGCCTTCAGTATATGTCTATATTGTGTTTTACGCCTATTTAATTATTTTTGGGGCTACTGAAGTAATCTTTTCTCCTTTGAAGTTAATACAGAAGCAATCAGTTAAAATATATGCACAGACTGGTTATGTTGGTTGATAGTTTTTATAGTTTTTAAAGCCTAATGAACAGTTTTGATGCTATTTAAGTCCCTCTCATGCCTTTGAAGTTAATAAATAAGTAATAATTGTCAATGTGGAGGTAAATATTGTTAGGCCCGTCGCCCTTCACCCAGCCCGCCGTTTTAAGCCTGGCGGTCGGAATGGCTTCACCTTTTTGGGAATATCTCGCTGGGAACGCCGGGAATCCTGGAATGGCAGGTGGGAACAGGAGCAGGAGAGATAGGAGCAGGGATGGGACTAGCAGGAGGAGGAGGAGGGAGGCCAGGAAGAGCAGGAGGAGGAGTGGAAGAGGGAGAAGTCCTTCCTACCCGTCAGTGGCAGGTCCAGGCAGGAGAGGGAAGATGGGGCCACACGTGGATGGAAGGAGAGATAGGAACGATGAAGGCAAAGTGGAGAAGACTGGGCTCATAATGTTAAGTGGTCTCAAAAAGATGACGGAGCTGAGAGACAGATACCTTCATAAAAACGGTAACAACTCAAAACGGATAACGACAGGAAGATGCGGATACTGTGGATGGGGAGAGAATAGATGGGGGCATGTGTGGGTAGAAGGAGGTGGAGGAGGAACGGAGGAAAGGTAGGGATGGGTCATGTGTGGGTAGAAGGAGGTGGAGGAGGAACGGAGGAAAGGTAGGGATGGGGCATGTGTGGGTAGAAGGAGGTGGAGGAGGAACGGAGGAAAGGTAGGGATGGGTCATGTGTGGGTAGAAGGAGGTGGAGGAGGAACGGAGGAAAGGTAGGGATGGGGCATGTGTGGGTAGAAGGAGGTGGAGGAGGAACGGAGGAAAGGTAGGGATGGGTCATGTGTGGGTAGAAGGAGGTGGAGGAGGAACGGAGGAAAGGTAGGGATGGGTCATGTGTGGGTAGAAAAAAATGTAACCTTTAATTGCAATGATACCAAATATTTATATTTATATCTATCTATCTATCTCTCTATCTATCTATATCTATATCTATCTATCTATCTATCTATCTATCTATCTATCTATCTATCTATCTATCTATCTATCTATCTATCTATCTATCTATCTATCTATATATATATATATATATATATATATATATATATATATATATATATATATATATATATATATATATATATATATATATATATATATATATATATATATATATATATATATATATATATATATATATATATATATATATATATATATATATATATATACATATATATATATATATATATGTATATATATGTGTACAGCACCCTACACGTATTCCTGACCGTCTTGGAGATCGGCCCAACATTCTAGACCTCTTCCTTACCTCAAACCCTTCTGCTTATTCTGTCAAACTGTTTTCTCCGTTGGGCTCCTCCGATCACAATCTTATTTCTGCATCCTGTCCTATCGCTCCTGTACATCCTCTGGACCCACCGAAGAGGCGATGCTTCTGGCATTCTGCTTCAGCTCGGTGGGACGACCTGAGGATGTGCTTTTCATTCCCGTGGAATGATTATTGCTTCAGGATAGAGACCCTCTGTGTGTGCTCAGCGCATCACAGAGGTGATTATCTCTGGAATGGAGGCATACATTCCTCGTTCTTCTCTACTCCTCACGCTAAAAAGCCTTGGTTTAATCACGCTTGTTCTCGTGCTGTCAATGATAGAGGTAGCTCACAAAAGGTACCAGAGCCTTCAAACTAATGCTAATTATGAACTTTACATTTCTGCCCGAAATCGTGCCAAATCTATTCTCCGACTAACCAAAATTCTTTCATTAATAGAAAATGTCAAAACCTTGCTTTCTCTAACTCTTCCCGTGACTTCTGGCATCTAGCCAAAACATCTCCTCAACTTCACTTCTTCATCTTTCC
>NW_026111988.1:107500-110000 GCF_024679095.1 Eriocheir sinensis
TATTCTGTTACCTGGACACATGATAGGGTTGTTACTGGCTGTGTTAAGGTGACGGGCTGTGACGTGGGTTCTCAGGTGTTATAAACTCACAGAAGAATTCCGGAAGAGGCTCACCTGTGTCTCCGGCTCGAAATAACTTAGTTTGATCGTTGGGGCGGTGGTGAAGGTGTCTGGACCCGTGCCCAATATCAGTGGCTGCCGTGTGCTCAACTTTTGTCTCTGTGATCTCAAGCCTTGTCCAACCTATTTTCAAAGCTTTTAACTGATGGTGCACTCACTACTGCTTCAGGGAGGCTGTTCCAGATGTCCACCACTCTATTACAGGATGAACATTTTGGTAAATCTTAGGAATAGCGGCTCCTAGCTGGTGGGCGTTTAGGGCACGGCATGGTGGTAATTACAAGATTTCTAGCTCACGACGGGGTTTTGACAAGCGGACAGGTGGCGTGTTTATGTCACAAGGGTGTATTTCTCCACGCTGGCCTCACGGTTTCTTTCAGGTCGATGGGCGGTGAGACTGCCAGCTCAGGGTGAAGAAAGGGAAGAGCTTCAAAATACACCCTTGTTACATAAACACGCCACCTGTCCGCTTGACAAAACCCCATCGTCGTTGATGGAAATGGAAAAGAATGCTGCTATCCAGTTTAAAATGTTGACCCTGCTGTTCTAACTTTTTCTCAATTAATCTCCTGTGTGGAACTTTATCAAATGCTTTAGCAGAATTGCAATATGCAACATCCACTGCGCTGCCTTCGTCCAGATACTGTGTCCATTGGTCCAGCACGGCAATGAGCTGCAGCCGGCACCGTTCATCATCTGCCCGTCCGTAGTATTGTTTTCTGCTGAGTGGTTGATAATTCTTCAAATGCTCTGAAAATTTTCTCTTATTATGGTTTCCATTATTTTGCATATGACACAGGTCAAACTCACAGGTCTGTAATTACCTGGTTCATTTGTATCAGCCTTCTTATAGATGGGTGTAATGTTGGCCAGTCTTCATGTAACTCACTGGTCTGCAATATCTTCCTGAGTGTCCCTTCAGCTCTTTTATCACCCGTGGGCCTGGAGTGCCAGGCAGTGTTAACAGTGCCACAGACAGTGTTATGTGATGCAAGACAGATTACTAGTTACCCAGTGTTAGGCTGTCTTGTTACCTGACCTGCCTACCCTCTCCTGTGACATGGGGTCAGGTGTTATGCAGTGCCGCAGACAGTGCCATGTGATGCCAGGCAGTGTTCATAGTGGCATAGATTTGTGTGGTGCCAGAATCAGTGTGATGCCAGTCATTGGTGCCAGGGACGGTATATGTATAGAATAACACCCAGGTGACCCTAGGACAAAGCTTTATTTTTCTCCCTCACTCCCCTCAATGTTACCAGCTTACCGTAGGCATAACATTGTATTTTTCTGTTTCTGGCCCGTAAATATTGCAAAAAAGAGCATCAGTAATTACCGAATTTAACAATAATTATAAATGCATATTGTTATCTTTATGGGGCGATAGTTTGGGGTCAGTAAAGACAATACGCCAAGTACTACTACAGCCTGGTAGCCCTAAACTACCACTTGAGCCAGCTAAACGTAATATATGGAGGAGAAAAGAGAATAAATGAACCCGTGGACATACCCACAACTCCTGTGAAAGCCTTGGCAAATATGTGTAGGCCTACTTGTGTGCCAACATATGGAAGAGCATGGGCCTAACTTTTCTTCTTCCTCCTCAGGTTTTGGGCGCCCAGCCGTACACGTGAACTAACAGTCTTGGCTTCAGGGCAGGTCGCTAAAATGGTATGTGTGTGTGTGTGTGTGTGTGTGTGTGTGTGTGTGTGTGTGTGTTAGGAAGGTTTTCATCATTAATATAAAAGCTTGTTGTTGGGGTGAGAGGTGGAGTCAGAGGTCAGCGATGAATAGATACGTTTATTGGGGGAGCGAGAACAGACTCCCGCCGTGAGGGGCGGCCGGGCTAACTGAGGCTTTCGCGCTAATTAATTTTTTTCTTGGTAGATGGTGGCTCGCGCTAATTGCGGCTCGCTCTAATTGATCTCGCTCTAACTGAGGCTTTCGCGCTAATTAATTTTTTTCTTGGTAGATGGTGGCTCGCGCTAATTGCGGCTCGCTCTAATTGATCTCGCTCTAACTGAGGCTTTCGCGCTAATTAATTTTTTTCTTGGTAGATGGTGGCTCGCGCTAATTGCGGCTCGCTCTAATTGATCTCGCTCTAACTGAGGCTTTCGCGCTAATTAATTTTTTTCTTGGTAGATGGTGGCTCGCGCTAATTGCGGCTCGCTCTAATTGATCTCGCTCTAACTGAGGCTTTCGCGCTAATTAATTTTTTTCTTGGTAGATGGTGGCTCGCGCTAATTGCGGTTCGCTCTAATTAATTTCGCGCTAATTGCGGCTCGCTCTAATTGATCTCGCTCTAACTGAGGCTTTCGCGCTAATTAATTTTTTTCTTGGTAGATGGTGGCTCGCGTAGTAAAATTTGTCAAGATGTTTTTTG
>NW_026111988.1:115000-145000 GCF_024679095.1 Eriocheir sinensis
ATAGCTGAAGGAAGTCCCAAGTCCAAGCAACCTTCCTTTCTTTCTGATTCAAGTCGTCTTTACCTTCAGCGAGGGGGCAAGGCGACCATGGACCTCTCCCTTCCCTTCCCTTCCTTCCTTCCTTTCCTTTCCCTTCCCTTTCCTTCCCCTTCCCTTCCTGTCCCTTCCCTTCCCTTCCTGTCCCTTCCCCTCCCTGTCATCAGCCACACAGTGTCTGCCATCCATGTCTTGCAGCAGGCCAGCCATTCTGACTTGCTCTTCCTTCCAAGCAAGCAGTCACTCTCCTCAGCACATGACCCAGAAGCTTCACTTGTCCTATGCTTTTCATCAAGTGCCTGGCTGTCTGCTGCTGCTCTTTGTCATAGAGTTAAGTTGTCATTATCTTAGTTAGTTAGTTAGTTAGAGGTCCAGATAATTGTTGTATGGGCAAGACTCCTGTCCCTCCCTCTCCTTCCCTCCCTTCCTCTCCACCTGTCCCCCAAGTTCCCAGTCTGTGGAGGTCCAAATAATTGTTGTATGGGCAAGACTCCTGTCCCTCCCTCTCCTTCCCTCCCTTCCTCTCCCTCTCCCCCAAGTTCCCAGTCTGCAGAGGTCCAGATAATTGTTGTATGGGCAAGACTCCTGTCCCTCCCTCTCCTTCCCTCCCTTCCTCTCCACCTGTACCCCAAGTTCCCAGTCTGCAGAGGTCCAGATAATTGTTGTAAGGGCAAGACTCCTGTCCCTCCCTCTCCTTCCCTCCCTTCCTCTCCACCTGTTCCCCAAGTTCCCAGTCTGCAGAGGTCCAGATAATTGTTGTAAGGGCAAGACTCCTGTCCCTCCCTCTCCTTCCCTCCCTCTCCCCCAAGTTCCCAGTCTGTGGAGGTCCAGATAATTGTTGTATGGGCAAGACTCCTGTCCCTCCCTCTCCTTCCCTCCCTTCCTCTCCACCTGTCCCCCAAGTTCCCAGTCTGCAGAGGTCCAGATAAATGTTGTAAGGGCAAGACTCCTGTCCCTCCCTCTCCCTTCCTTTCCAGTCTTTCTCTCTTGTTCCATTATTTATTTTCTCTCCCTCCCTCTTTCTCTCTCTCTCCTTCTTTCTCTCTCTCTCTCTCTCTCTCTCTCTCTCTCTCTCTCTCTCTCTCTCTCTCTCTCTCTCTCTCTCTCTCTCTCTCTCTCTCTCTCTCTCTCTCTCTCTCTCTCTCTCTCTCTCTCTTCAAACCCATTGGAATAACAATAATAATAACACACACTACAAGTCCATCTTTATTTATCAACAGCACACACACACACACACACACACACACACACACAGGGGAGGTCATGTGGCTATCTATGGTGTGGGTTGGGTTGCTGTCTAAGAGGGCATGTGTCTGTAGGGTGACATCCTGTTGACCTTGTGACCTGAGAGGGGGGGGGGGGGTCCTTTTATGTGGCTGGGGGGTATGTGTCTGTGGGGATTGTCAACATACTGTGGTGAGACATCCTGTGGGGTCCTGTGGGCTGTGGTGAGGTGAGGTGAGGTGAGGTGATATATATATATATACATATATATATATATATATATACATATATATATATATATATACATATATATATATATACATATATATATATATATACATATATATATATATATATATACTTGAACATCTCCAGGACTTGTTCAGTCTCCCCGGTGATATCTTCTCCAGACACTCCCACATCAAGAGGAGGAGGAGGAGGAAGAGAGAGGAGGTACTCTGTGTATATATGTATGTCTGTGTATAAGGTTCCATTGGCGAGATCTTCCCCCGGCCTTCTATGGGGCTCAAATTATACCCCCACAGAAGGGTTCGGGGAGGAGCCAGTCTGTGGAGCCTGATTGAACGTTGTCAAAATATATATTAATAAAGTTTTTGAAATTATGAAGAAATTGTGTGTTTTACTGTGTGTGTGTGTGTGTGAGAGAGAGAGAGAGAGAGAGAGAGAGAGAGAGAGAGAGAGAGAGAGAGAGAGAGAGAGAGAGAGAGATTCTTCTTCTCCTTCTTCTGTTCCTCTTGTTATCTCTTCCTCCTCTTCTTCTTCCTCTGAATCTGTGAATACAAATTTTTATTAATGGAATGAAATGGAAGAGATTTAAGGAAGGAGGAAAGGAAGGAAGGAAATGGGTATAAATTTGATGAACGGAGGAGGAAGAGTAAGTAGGAGAGAGAGAGAGAGAGAGAGAGAGATTCTTCTTCTCCTTCTTCTGTTCCTCTTGTTATCTCTTCCTCCTCTTCTTCTTCCTCTGAATCTGTGAATACAAATTTTTATTAATGGAATGAAATGGAAGAGAGAGATTTAAGGAAGGAGAGGAAAGGAAGGAAGGAAATGGGTATAAATTTGATGAACGGAGGAGGAAGAGTAAGTAGGAGAGAGAGAGAGAGAGAGAGAGAGAGAGAAACATACATTTAGAGAGAGTAGAACTGACAGCCTTACACACACACACACACACACACACACACACACACATGCTCAAATAGACAGGTAAAGCACAAGACATTATTAATTAAGTAAGTTACCTAAGGAAAGAGTTATATTGTTATAGTATGAGACAGATATTATTATAACATGAGAGAGTCAGTCACAAATCTCTCTCTCTCTCTCTCTCTCTCTCTCTCTCTCTCTCTCTCTCTCTCTCTCTCTCTCTCTCTCTCTCTCTCTCACATAGATAGATAGATATAATGTACTACAGCACAAAGCCCAACACTATATACTCAACCCCTTGACTGCAGATTTCCTACAAGACAACATTTCCAAGCTACAGCAATGGATCAAAAAGTGTCTGCTACAATTCAATGAAGGAAAATCTAATGTCTTGCACCTTGGGAGGGGATACCCAGCACACCAATACCCCATGGAAAGCACTCCACTATCCACCACAGGGGCAGACAAAGACCTGGGAGTGTATGTTACCAGGCTACCAGTGAAGGGATATCCAGCACACCAATACCACATGGGAAACACTCCACTATCCACCACAGAGAAAGACCTGGGAGTGTATGTTACCAGGCTACCAGTGAAAGGATAACCAGCACACCAATACCACATGGGAAACACTCCACTATCCACCACAGAGAAAGACCTGGGAGTGTATGTTACCAGGCTACCAGTGAAGGGATATCCAGCACACTAATACCACATGGGAAACACTCCACTATCCACCACAGAGAAAGACCTGGGAGTGTATGTTACCAGGCTACCAGTGAAGGGATATCCAGCACACCAATACCACATGGAAACACTCCACTATCCACCACAGAAGCAGAGAAAGACCTGGGAGTGTATGTTACCAGGCTACCAGTGAAGGGATATCCAGCACACCAATACCACATGGGAAACACTCCACTATCCACCACAGAGGCAGAGAAAGACCTGGGAGTGTATGTTACCAGGCTACCAGTGAAAGGATATCCAGCACACCAGTACCACATGGAAACACTCCACTATCCACCACAGAGAAAGACCTGGAGTGTATGTTACCAGGCTACCAGTGAAGGATAACCAGCACACCAATACCACATGGGAAACACTCCACTATCCACCACAGAGAAAGACCTGGGAGTGTATGTTACCAGGCTACCAGTGAAGGGATATCCAGCACACCAATACCACATGGGAAACACTCCACTATCCACCACAGAAAAAGACCTGGGAGTGTCTGTTCGCAGGCTACCAGTGAAGGGATATCCAGCACACCAATACCACATGGGAAACACTCCACTATCCACCACAGAGGCAGAGAAAGACCTGGGAGTGTATGTTACCAGGCTACCAGTGAAGGGATATCCAGCACACCAATACCACATGGGAAACACTCCACTATCCACCACAGAGGCAGAGAAAGACCTGGGAGTGTATGTTACCAGGCTACCAGTGAAGGGATATCCAGCAGACCAATACCACATGGGAAACACTCCACTATCCACCACAGAGAAAGACCTGGGAGTGTATGTTACCAGGCTACCAGTGAAGGGATAACCAGCACACCAATACCACATGGGAAACACTCCACTATCCACCACAGAGAAAGACCTGGGAGTGTATGTTACCAGGCTACCAGTGAAGGATATCCAGCACACCAATACCACATGGGAAACACTCCACTATCCACCACAGAGAAAGCCCTGGGAGTGTATGTTACCAGGCTACCAGTGAAGGGATATCCAGCACACCAATACCACATGGGAAACACTCCACTATCCACCACAGAGGCAGAGAAAGACCTGGGAGTGTATGTTACCAGGCTACCAGTGAAGGGATATCCAGCACACCAATACCACATGGGAAAAACTCCACTATCCACCACAGAGGCAGAGAAAAACCAAGAAGTGTATGTTACCAGGCTACCAGTGAAGGGATATCCAGCACACCAATACCACATGGGAAACACTCAACTATCCACCACAGAGGGAGAGAAAGACCTGGGAGTGTATGTGACCAGGCTACCAGTGAAGGGATATCCAGCACACCAATACCACATGGGAAACACTCCACTATCCACCACAGAGGCAGAGAAAGACCTAGGAGTGTATGTTACCAGGCTACCAGTGAAGGGATATCCAGCACACCAATACCACATGGGAAACACTCCACTATCCACCACAGAGGGAGAGAAAGACCTGGGAGTGTATGTTACCAGGCTACCAGTGAAGGGATATCCAGCACACCAATACCACATGGGAAACACTCCACTATCCACCACAGAGGCAGAGAAAGACCTGGGAGTGTATGTTACCAGGCTACCAGTGAAGGGATATCCAGCACACCAATACCACATGGGAAACACTCCACTATCCACCACAGAGGCAGAGAAAGGCCAAATCCATGCTAATCATAACAGCCAGGTTTGAAGAGATACAGAGCCACCTAATCCATTGGTCACTACAAGGATAAAACTCTTCATTTTTTTTTTTTTTTTTTTTTTACAGCAAAGGAGACAGCTCAAGGGCACAAAAAAGTAAACATTAATAAAAAAAAGCCCGCTACTCGCTGCTCCTAAAAAGAATCCAAAGAGGTGGCCGAAAGATAGGTCAGTTTCGGGAGGAGAGGTGTCCTGATACCCTCCTCTTGAAAGAGTTCAAGTCGTAGGCAGGAGGAAATACAGATGAAGGAAGATTGTTCCAGAGTTTACCAGCGTGAGGGATGAAAGAGTGAAGATGCTGGTTAACTCTTGCATAAGGGGTTTGGACAGTATAGGGATGAGCATGAGTAGAAAGTCGAGTGCAGCGGGGCCGCGGGAGGGGGGGAGGCATGCAGTTAGCAAGTTCAGAAGAGCAGTCAGCGTGGAAATATCGATAGAAGATAGAAAGAGAGGCAACATTGCGGCGGAATTTAAGAGGTAGAAGACTATCAGTATGAGGAGGAGAGCTGATGAGACGAAGAGCCTTTGCCTCCACTCTGTCCAGAAGAGCTGTGTAAGTGGAGCCCCCACACACATGAGATGCATACTCCATACGAGGGCGGACAAGGCCCCTGTATATGGACCGCACCTGGGCAGCGGAGAAAAACTGGCGGAGACGGTACAGAACGCCCAGCCTCGAGGAAGCTGATTTAGCAAGAGATGAGATATGAAGTTTCAGTTGAGATTTTGAGTTAAGGATAGACCGAGGATGTTTAGTGTTGAGGAAGGTGATAGCTGGGTGTTGTCAAAGAATAGGGGATAGTTGTTTGGAAGATTGTGTCGAGTGGATAGGTGGAGAAACTGTGTTTTTGAGGCGTTGAAGGACACCAGGTTCTTCTTGCCCCAATCGGAAATAATAGTAAGGTCTGAGGCTAAGCGTTCTGCAGCCTCCAGCCTTGAGTCGTTAAGTTCCTGAAGGGTGGGTCTTCTATTAAAAGAAGTTGAATAATGCAGAGTGGAATCATCGGCGTAGGAATGGATAGGACAGTTCGTTTTGGAAAGAAGATCATCAATGAACAACAGAAAAGAGTGGGAGATAGGACAGAACCCTGTGGGACACCACTGTTAATAGATTTAGGGAAGAACAGTGACCGTCTACCACGGCAGAAATAGAACGGTCAGAAAGGAAACTGGAGATAAAGGTACAGAGAGAAGGATAGAAACCGTAGGAGGGTAGTTTAGAAAGCAAAGATTTGTGCCAGACCCTATCAAAAGCTTTTGATATGTCCAGCGCAATAGCAAAAGTTTCACCGAAACGGCTAAGAGAGGATGACCAAGAGTCAGTTAAGAAGGCTAGGAGATCACCAGTAGAACGCCCTTGCGGAACCCATACTGGCGATCAGATAGAAGGTCAGAAGTGGAAAGGTGCTTTTGAATCTTACGGTTGAGATTGATTCAAAAGCTTTAGATAGACAAGAAAGTAAAGCAATAGGACGGTAGTTTGAGGATTGGAGCGGTCACCCTTCTTAGGTACAGGCTGTGTGAAGGCATACTTCCAGCAAGAAGGAAGGTAGATGTTGACAGGCAGAGGCGAAAGAGTTTGACCAGGCAGGGTGACAGCACGGAGGCACAGTTTTAAGGACAATAGGAGGCACTCCATCAGGTCCATAAGCCTTCTGAGGATTGAGGCCAGAGAGGGCATAGCAAACATCATTTTGAAGAATCTTTATAACAGGCATAAAGGAGTCAGAGGGGGATGAGTAGGAGGAATATGCCCAGAATCGTCCAGAGTGGAGTTTTTAGAAAAAGTTTGAGAGACGAGTTCAGCCTTAGAGATAGATGAGACGGCAGTGTTGCCGTCAGGACTGAGAGTGGAGGAAAGATGAAGAAGTGAAGTTGGAGGAGATGTTTTGGCTAGATGCCAGAAGTCACGGGAAGAGTTAGAGAAAGCAAGGTTTTGACATTTTCTATTAATGAAAGAATTTTGGTTAGTCGGAGAATAGATTTGGCACGATTTCGGGCAGAAATGTAAAGTTCATAATTAGCATTAGTTTGAAGGCTCTGGTATCTTTGTGAGCTACCTCTCTATCATTGACAGCACGAGAACAAGCGTGATTAAACCAAGGCTTTTAGCGTGAGGAGTAGAGAAAGAACGAGGAATGTATGCCTCCATTCCAGAGACAATCACCTCTGTGATGCGCTGAGCACACACAGAGGGGTCTCTATCCTGGAAGCAATAATCATTCCATGGGAAATCGGAAAAGTACATCCTCAGGTCGTCCCACCGAGCTGAAGCAAAATGCCAGAAGCATCGCCTCTTCGGTGGGTCCAGAGGATGTACAGGAGCGATAGGACAGGATGCAGAAATAAGATTGTGATCGGAGGAGCCCAACGGAGAGAACAGTTTGACAGAATAAGCAGAAGGGTTTGAGGTAAGGAAGAGGTCTAGAATGTTGGGCCGATCTCCAAGACGGTCAGGAATACGTGTAGGGTGCTGGACCAACTGCTCTACTGTAGGTCGTTGAGGATAGCAAAGTTGTAGGCTTGTTCACCAGGCTGGTCAGTGAAAGAGGATGAAAGCCAAAGCTGGTGGTGAACATTGAAATCTCCTAGGATGGAGATTTCAGCGAAGGGAGAGTGGGTCAAGATGTGCTCCACTTTAGAATTCAAATAGTCAAAGAATTTTACATAGTTGGTAGAGTTAGGTGAGAGATAAACAGCACAGATGTATTTAGTAATAGAATGACAGTGAAGTCTTAACCAGATGGTGGAAAATTCAGAAGAGTCAAGGTCGTGGGCACGAGAGCAAGTGATGTCGTTGCGCACGTAGGCGCAACATCCAGCTTTGGATTGAAATTTAGGATAGAGATAGTAGGAGGGAACAGAGTAGAGATTGCTGTCAGTAGCCTCAGAAACCTGTGTTTCGGTAAGGAAGAGAAGGTGAGGTTTAGAGGAGGAGAGATGATGTTCCACAGAATGAAAATTAGAGCGAAGACCGCGAATGTTGCAGAAATTGAGAAGAAAGAGGTTCGAGGAGTTATCAAGACACCTCTCGGGTCGGCAGCCAGAAGGGGAGTCCTCCTGGGAATTTGTGGTCCCCAGGCAGGGACTCGAGGCATTGCTTAATTGAGCCATTTTGAATTTTGAATTTTGGAAAAAGGTGTATATGTTATGTGAATGTAGTGTGGTGTGGATAAAGAGAGGATCTGTCTTTAGAGAGCATGCTGAACTACTCTCCGGTGTTGGTGAGACAATAGGGAAACGGTTAGTGAGGACATGGGAAACATTACAAACCTTAGGGCACTTCAGCTCCCAGGAAATGTCGGCCATAACATCAACAGCATCGGCACCACCCACACCAATGCACAGGCCTCCAAGACCACCTACGTTGGGCGTGTGAGAATCAGTGCCCGGGGAAAGCGTAGTTCTCCAAAATGATCTGAAATAGGTCGTTTAGTATTAGTGCATTTACAGAGGAAAGTTTGGTTTAGTCGGCGCAACATCTGTGGTCATATGCCGGAGGGAGGCAGAAGGGGAAGGAATTATAGGGGAAGGGAACAGAACCCAGGAGACGGGACACAACCCCTGATTAATACCTGGTACACTGCTGGGTGGACAGGGGCGTAGGGTATTGGAAAAGCCGCCCAAATTTTCCACTCCGCCTGGAATTGAACCCGGGCTCTCTTGGTTCTAACAAGTGTTTCTTGAGGTTCATGGTACAGAAGAAGGGTCAGACCACCACCAGGGTCATAAAACTACTCCTGGAAATGCCCATAACTCCTATGAAAGCCTTGTCAAATATGTGTTTCTAGGTTCACAGTACAGAAGAAGGGTCACACCACCACCAGGGTCATAGAACTACTCCTGGAAATGCCCACAACTCCTACGAAAGCCTTGTCAAATATGTGTTTCTAGGTTCACAGTACAGAAGAAGGGTCACACCACCACCAGGGTCATAAAACTACTCCTGGAAATGCCCATAACTCCTACGAAAGCCTTGTCAAATATGTGCTTCTAGGTTCACAGTACAGAAGAAGGGTCACACCACCACCAGGGTCATAGAACTACTCCTGGAAATGCCCACAACTCCCACGAAAGCTTGTCAATTAGGTGTTCTTGGGCACCGAAATGTCTTATGATACAACCCTTACTGTATGCATCAATTCATGTATGTATATGTTACAGTAAGATTGTGAAACTAGGGATTTCGTGAAATCCCTAGAACTTTCAGAGAATTCGTGAAATTACTGTTTCACTTCGGGACTTCATGAAATTACTGAAATATTTATGGATTTCATGTATTTACTGGTTTCACTGCAAACCCTCGTCACCTCAAAGCATCGTCATGAGTAAACAAAATGTACAGCCATGGCTGATAGTCCTTGAGCAGGTGGTGGTGAATAACTGTACAGGGCGCTCCAACCACTTGATCTTTCAAACCACTCTCAACTTACAGATGGAATGCTCGGAACTTCAGTGGTTCTAAAACTTGCTTCTAGAATTGGAACTTCAGTGATTGGAAAACTTGCTTCTAGAATTGGAACTTCAGTGATTGGAAAACTTGCTTCTAGAATTGGAACTTCAGTGGTTCTAAAACTTGCTTCTAGAATTGGAACTTCAGTGGTTCCAAAACTTGCTTCTAGAATTGGAACTTCAGTGATTGGAAAACTTGCTTCTAGAATTGGAACTTCAGTGGTTCCAAAACTTGCTTCTAGAATTGGAGCTTCAGTGGTTGGAAAACTTGCTTCTAGAATTGGAACTTCAGTGGTTGGAAAACTTACTTCTAGAATTGGAACTTCAGTGGTTGGAAAACTTGCTTCTAGAATTCGAACTTCAGTGGTTGGAAAACTTGCTTCTAGAATTGGAACTTCAGTGGTTGGAAAACTTGCTTCTAGAATTGGAACTTCAGTGGTTGGAAAACTTGCTTCTAGAATTGGAGCTTCAGTGGTTGGAAAACTTGCTTCTAGAATTGGAACTTCAGTGGTTCCAAAACTTGCTTCTAGAATTGGAACTTCAGTGATTGGAAAACTTGCTTCTAGAATTGGAACTTCAGTGGTTCCAAAACTTGCTTGAAGAATTGGAACTTCAGTGGTTGGAAAACTTGCTTCTAGAATTGGAACTTCAGTGGTTGGAAAACTTGCTTCTAGAATTGGAACTTCAGTGGTTGGAAAACTTGCTTCTAGAATTGGAACTTCAGTGATTGGAAAACTTGCTTCTAGAATTGGAACTTCAGTGGTTGGAAAACTTGCTTCTAGAATTGGAACTTCAGTGATTGGAAAACTTGCTTCTAGAATTGGAACTTCAGTGATTGGAAAACTTGCTTCTAGAATTGGAACTTCAGTGGTTGGAAAACTTGCTTCTATAATTGGAACTTCATTGGATGCAAAACTTGCTTCTAGAATTGGAACTTCAGTGGTTGGAAAACTTGCTTCTAGAATTGGAACTTCAGTGATTGGAAAACTTGCCTCTAGAATTGGAACTTCAGTGATTGGAAAACTTGCTTCTAGAATTGGAACTTCAGTGATTGGAAAACTTGCTTCTAGAATTGGAACTTCAGTGATTGGAAAACTTGCTTCTAGAATTGGAACTTCAGTGGTTGGAAAACTTGCTTCTAGAATTGGAACTTCAGTGATTGGAAAACTTGCTTCTAGAATTGGAACTTCAGTGGTTGGAAAACTTGCTTCTAGAATTGGAACTTCAGTGGTTGGAAAACTTGCTTCTAGAATTGGAACTTCAGTGGTTCCAAAACTTGCTTCTAGAATTGGAACTTCAGTGATTGGAAAACTTGCTTCTAGAATTGGAACTTCAGTGGTTCCAAAACTTGCTTCTAGAATTGGAACTTCAGTGGTTCCAAAACTTGCTTCTAGAATTGGAACTTCAGTGGTTGGAAAACTTGCTTCTAGAATTGGAACTTCAGTGGTTGGAAAACTTGCTTCTAGAATTGGAACTTCAGTGGTTGGAAAACTTGCTTCTAGAATTGGAACTTCAGTGGTTGGAAAACTTGCTTCTAGACCTGTCAGTGTAAATAATGATGCGCTGCCTAGTGAACAGGTGTGCGTGTGCTGCTGTGTGGTGGAGGGTTACAACTTACTATTAAAGGCCAGTGTTAACTTTAAGTGATTGTGTCTGCCTTAACCCAAAGTTTGACTGCAAGTGTGGCATAACACATATTAACACAATTAACCTAACAAGGCTACTTTTGATCATCACTTGAACTCTACACAGTTTGTTGCTTGAACTTTACACAGTTTGTTTATTCAGTTTGTTTGTTTGTTTCAGATTGCTTTTGAAACACAACCACAGCTAAATACAGGGACGGTAGAGCATGCTGAATCAGTCTATTCTTGCATTGCAAAATAACATGAATGTTATACTAATACATTCTACTTGATTTTATACATGATTTTTATGATATGATATGATTTATGAATAAAATTTCAAAATAAATCTTCTGTTTTTCTATGTATTTACAATCATCAGGGATTTCATGAAATAACTAAAGTATCATTTCAGTAAATACATCAAATCCCTAAATATTTTAGTAGTTTCATGAAGCATTTACTATCATCAGGGATTTCATGAAATAACTGTAGTATCATTTCAGTAAATACATCAAATCCCTAGATATTTTAGTAATTTCATGAAGTCCCTAAGTGAAACAGTAATTTCACGAATTCCCTGAAAGTTTTAGGGATTTCACGAAATCCCTAGTTTCACAATCTTACTGTAACATATATATGAAGGAATAAAATCTCTGCACCTCAACAAGGGAGGTTTTGAGATGACTTTTAGGGGGAAACAATTCTGCTGTGAACCGTAAAAAGTCCCCAAGCACATATAAGTGGGGTATTTTGTTGCCCCTGAGCTGTCTCCTCTCTTGTGAAAAATATATAAATACACAAAGGCGAAGGGTGCGTGGAGACATGATCGAGGTTTATAAATGGATGAAGGGCTTTAATAAGGGAGACATTCATAAGGTTTTGTTGGTAAGAGAACCGGGTAGGACACGAAGTAACGGGTTT
This sequence comes from Eriocheir sinensis, assembly GCF_024679095.1. Taxonomy (NCBI): domain Eukaryota; kingdom Metazoa; phylum Arthropoda; class Malacostraca; order Decapoda; family Varunidae; genus Eriocheir; species Eriocheir sinensis. Next base: position 126,863 of record NW_026111988.1, read on the forward strand.
AAACTGGATAAATTCAGATTCAACAGGGACATAGGCAAAAATTGGTTTACTAACAGGGTGGTGGATGAGTGGAATAGGCTTAGCAGTCATGTGGTGAGTGCCAATACAATTGTCACATTAAAAAATAGACTAGATAAATTCATGGACAGCGATATTAGGTGGGGTTAGATACACGGGAGCTTAGGGTCAAAGGAGCTGCCTCGTACAGGCCTACCGGCCTCTTGCAGACTCCTGCGTTCTTATGTTCTTAAGTAACAGCTGTGATTCCTTGTGACCCACCTGATGAATAATCCCAGAGCCAGGCTTCCAGAATCCAACTCCATACTTGGCCCCAGCAGTAGCCGGGAAATTGTAGACCTCTTTGCTGATTTCAATGGCTCGCTGGAGATCCTGAGGGCCATCGATCTGTAAGTCAGGCAGTGTTAACACCTTGACTGTGGATTTCCTACAAGAACACCTCGCCAAGCTACAGAAATGGAACAAAAAGTGGCTGCTACAATTCAATGAAGAAATGTAATCTTGGAGAATCACAAGCTACAGATTCACAAAGGAAAAGTTGGAAAGTTTGGTTTAGTCGGCGCAACATCTGTGGTTATATGCCGGAGATAGACAGGCGGGGAAGGAATTATAGGAAAAGGGAACAGTTGGAAAGTTTGGTTTAGTCAGCGCAACATCTGTGGTCATATGCCGGAGAGAGACAGAAGGGGGAAGGAATTATAGGAGAAGGGAAACAGAAGAGGGAAGGAATTATAGGAGAAGGAAACAGTTGGAAAGTTTGGTTTAGTCGGCGCAACATTTGTGGTTATATGCCGGAGACAGACAGGCGGGGAAGGATTTATAGGAGAAGGGAACAGTTGGAAAGTTTGGTTTAGTGGGAGCAACATCTGTGGTCGTATGCTGGAGAGAGACAGAAAGGGAAGGAATTATAGGAGAAGGGAACAGTTGGAAAGTTTGGTTTAGTGGGAGCAACATCTGTGGTCGTATGCCGGAGAGAGACAGAAGGGGAAGGAATTATAGGAGAAGGGAACAGTTGGAAAGTTTGGTTTAGTGGGAGCAACATCTGTGGTCGTATGCCGGAGAGAGACATAAGGGGAAGGAATTATAGGAGAAGGAACAGTTGGAAAGTTTGGTTTAGTCGGCAACATCTGTGGTCGTATGCCGGAGAGAGACAGAAGGGGAAGGAATTATAGGAGAAGGGAACAGTTGGAAAGTTTGGTTTAGTGGGTGCAACATCTGTGGTCATATGCTGGAGAGAGACATAAGGGGAAGGAATTATAGGAGAAGGGAACAGTTGGAAAGTTTGGTTTAGTCAGCGCAACATCTGTGGTCATATGCCGGAGAGAGACAAGAGGGGAAGGAATTATAGGAGAAGGGAACAGTTGGAAAGTTTGGTTTAGTGGGCGCAACATCTGTGGTCATAGGCCGGAGAGAGACAGGAGGGGAAGGAATTATAGGAGAAGGGAACAGCTGGAAAGTTTGGTTTAGTCGGCGCAACATCTGTGGTCATATGCCGGAGAGAGACAGAAGGGGAAGGAATTATAGGAGAAGGGAAACAGAAGAGGGAAGGAATTATAGGAGACGGGACCAGCTGGAAAGTTTGGTTTAGTCGGCTCAACATCTGTGGTCATATGCCGGAGAGAGACAGAAGGGGGAAGGAATTATAGGAGAAGGGAAACAGAAGAGGGAAGGAAGTATAGGAGAAGGGAACAGTTGGAAAGTTTGGTTTAGTCGGCACAACATCTGTGGTCATATGCCGGAGAGAGACAGGAGGGGAAGGAATTATAGAAGGGAACAGTTGGAAAGTTTGGTTTAGTCAGTGCAACATCTGTTGTCATATGCCGAAGAGAGACAGGAGGGGAAGGAATCATAGGAGAAGGGAACAGACCCCAGGAGACGGGACACAACCCCCGATTAATACCTGGTACACCGCTGGGTGGACAGGGGCTACATAGGGTATCGGAAAACCCGCTCAAATTTTTCCACTCCGCCCGGGAATTGAACCTGGGCTCTCTCGGTTGTGAGGCGAGTGTGCTAACCACTGCACCACGAAGCCCCGCCATCCCATCCTGACACACCATATCTTATATAATAACTCATTTCCACTGTGTGTATTCTCAATTGCTGTGCTGCATTCTATTGTTTCCTTTTTTGTGTGCCCTTGAGCTGTCTCCTTTGCTGTAAAAAAAAAAAAAAAAAAAAGAGAGAATGCTTCCTCACCTGTACTTGAATAAGATGGTCACAGTGGATGGTTGATGGTACGGTGACCCTGGGCAGTCCAGAGCTAATGAACTGAAGCACGGCCATCTGTGCTGTGGCGTCCTGCATTGCAACGCGGTCTGGGTGGAGCTTGAGGTAGTGGGACTCACCTCGGACGATTTCTTGGTTGAAGGATCGGACAGATGAGAGTACAGCACTTTTTCCGAGAGGGTGAGAGGGCGGTTCAGCCTGGAAGGGGAAGAAACAGCCTTAGAAAGATTGGTTAACTCCTTGGCTGCGGATTTCCTACAAGAAGACATCACCAAGCTACAGGAGTGGAGCAAAAAGTGTCTGCTACAATTCAATGAAAAAAAATGTTAAGTCCTGTACCTTGGGAGGGGATATCCAGCACATCAATACCACATGGGAAACACTCTTGCATAAGGGGTTTGGACAGTATAGGGATGAAAGAGTGAAGATGCTGGTTAACTCTTGCATAAGGGGTTTGGACAGTATAGGGATGAAAGAGTGAAGATGCTGGTTAACTCTTGCATAAGGGGTTTGGACAGTATAGGGATGAAAGAGTGAAGATGCTGGTTAACTCTTGCATAAGGGGTTTGGACAGTATAGGGATGAAAGAGTGAAGATGCTGGTTAACTCTTGCATAAGGGGTTTGGACAGTATAGGGATGAAAGAGTGAAGATGCTGGTTAACTCTTGCATAAGGGGTTTGGACAGTATAGGGATGAAAGAGTGAAAATGCTGGTTAACTCTTGCATAAGGGGTTTGGACAGTATAGGGATGAAAGAGTGAAGATGCTGGTTAACTCTTGCTTAAAGGGTTTGGACAGTATAGGGATGAGCATGAGTAGAAAGTCGTGTGCAGCGGGGCCGCGGGAGGGGGGGAGGCATGCAGTTAGTAAGTTCAGAAGAGCAGTCAGCGTGAAAATATCGATAGAAGATAGAAAGAGAGGCAACATGGCAGCGGAATTTTAAAAAAAGTAGAAAGTTTGGTTTAGTGGGCGCAACATCTGTGGTCATATGCCGGAGAGACAGAAGGGGAAGGAATTATAGGAGAAGAACAGACCCCAGGAGACGGGACACAACCCCCGATTAATACCTGGTACACTGCTGGGTGGACAGGGGCTACGTAGGGTATCGGAAAACCCGCTCAAATTTTTCCACTCCGCCCGGGAATCGAACCCAGGCTCTCTCGGTTGTGAGGCGAGTGTGCTAACCACTGCACCATGAAGCCCCTCGATATTTAAGAGGTAGAAGACTATTAGTAAGAGGAAGAGAGGAGGATTTGATGTATTCTTAAAAATTACATATTTATGAACAAACATTTCACATTGGGTCAGCTTCAAAGCCTTTCACACACCTTTGTTGGACGATATCTAAGTTGGCCTGCAGCTTGGGGTAGGGCATCTCCGAGCCAGGGTCCAGGTGGGACATGGCCACCTTCTGGGCCGTAGAGATCAGCAGAGACGTGGAAGCATCGTGCCTGGACCTGGCCACGGACAACACTCCTAACACTCTGTGGGGGAGGACGAACATGTCAACATACAGCATATTGGAACATAGACATTATTAACCCAGTAGCAGCGGGGATCATGTTTCTTAATGGTCCCTCTAAGCAAGAAAAATGAGGAGAAATCATCACTCACACAAACCATTTCATAATATATATATCAAAGCATTTGTGATCAGATTATGTATCATCTATTTTGGGGGGTTTATATCATGGCACAAATTTGGCCCGTCGCTGCTACATGGTAAAGCCACAAATTTGGCCCGTCGCTGCTACACGGTAAAGCCACAAATTTGGCCCGTCGCTGCTACATGGTAAAGCCACAAATTTGGCCCGTCGCTGCTACACGGTAAAGCCACAAATTTGGCCCGTCGCTGCTACACGGTAAAGCCACAAATTTGGCCCGTCGCTGCTACACGGTAAAGCCACAAATTTGGCCCGTCGCTGCTACACGGTAAAGCCACAAATTTGGCCCGTCGCTGCTACACGGTAAAGCCACAAATTTGGCCCGTCGCTGCTACATGGTAAAGCCACAAATTTAGCCCGTCGCTGCTACACGGTAAAGCCACAAATCTGACCCGTCGCTGCTAGCGGGTTAAAGCACAAAAAGTGACACTGTAGTGCTGAAAACATGACACAAGCGCACGGATGCTATTTCTATGAGTTTACAACGCGGACTGAGACTAGAACCAAGAATTACCCGAGACCGAGTAAGAACTGACCCAAAATCTTGCAAAATTCTTACGTTTCTTGTTCTGGTGTGTCAGATTTTAAAGAATTCCCCCAATTCTTGGGCTGGGTGCGGCCACTGTTCTGCTGGCCGCACCTCCATAGGCCTATGGCGATGACCATTTCCTGAGCTTCCTGTGGGTAACCCTGCCAGGTGGGGGTGGACATAGAGCTCACGAGGTCACTGTTGTGTTACTGTTGCACCCCAGACCATGTTAAAGCATCACTGTATGATAAGCAAGAACTTCCCGGAATGAAAACATCATCGCCATCGTTAGAAACAATTCAAACGATGCCATTTGTCAATATTTTGTGGAGGAAAAGGACGTCTTAACCGTGTAGCAGCGAAGGGACAAATTTGTGCCATGATATAACCCCCAAAACAGATGATACATAATCTGATCACAGATGCTTTGATATACATTATGAAATGGTTTGTGTGAGGGGTGATTTTTTCTCATTTTTCTCGCTTAGAGGGACCACTAAGAAACATGATCCCCACTGCTTCCACCACCGGGTTAGGAAACTCTGTCGCATGCAATGACGCTAAGTAGCCAGTGCTGAAATGCTCCTAATGAACTGTAGATCCCGTAACTGTGACAAAACTAACGCGTGTCGTCCTTGACGGTATTGCTATTTTAGTGCAATACGTTTAGGCCGCACTCACACCCAACTCACCTTATAAAATATGAAGACTGATCTCCCTGCTGCACCGGCCTATCCCATACCCCAGGGCCCCAAAGGACAAGGATAACCAGCGGGTCAGCTTAGGATGGGGTTTCAGATTTAGAGGTCTGAGCCCGGTCGGCTGAGGTGAGGCCAGCCTTTGGTGGTACAGTAATCCCTAGTTTATCGTGGGGGTTAGGTTCCAGAACCCCCCGCGATAGGCGAAAATCAGCGAAGTAGCGACCTTATATTTATTTTATTATTTATATAATTTATATATTATATTTTATATATATTGTTTAGATAAGCACGCATATCTCTGTGAATCTGTACTGCGTCGTTTAGGAGCCTTTTGAATCTAGTTGCCCAGAGAGAGAGAAAGAGAGAGCGAGCGAGAGAGAGAGAGAGAGAGAGAGAGAGAGAGAGAGAGAGAGAGAGAGAGAGAGAGAGAGAGAGAGAGAGAGAGAGAGAGAGAGAGAGAGAGAGAGAGAGAGAGAGATAGACATAACAAGTAGTACCTATTAATTAACCCATCGGCTGTGACTGGCACGGATTTGGCTTTCACTGGTAGCCTGGCAACATATACTCCCAGGTCTTTCTCTGCCTCTGTGTTGGATAATGGAGTGTTTCTCATGTGGTATTGGTATGTTGGATATCCCCTCCGAAGGTGGATGACTTTACATTTTCCTTCAGTGAATTGTAGCAGCCACCTTTTGTTACATTCCTGTAGCTTGGTGATGTCTTATTGTGGGAAATCCACAGTCAAGGGGTTAAACAAGGACGCACGGCTCAACAAGCTATTTAAGCCGATCACTTTCCTCACTTTAGAAAGACTACAAAATGAACACACTGGCTTCATAAACCACAAACACAAACTAGCAAGAACTGTTGTTTTATCGCCACCTTCATCAACAAACTCCCTATGTCATGTTTTTGACTTTGGGAAGTTGAAAAAGCCGTCTCATTTTGGTAATCTTCCGGTCATGGGCAGAAGAGTTGAGAAAGGCGACTTTGAGGACACGCACACCCCAGACAAAGGCAACTCTGCCCAAAGGTGTGCACCGCACCATGGCGGAAAACTGGCCGAGGAAAATATCCGGAAATACACGAAAAATGGCTTACCAGGCAGACTGTTACGGGGTTGAAGAGGTGCTGACAGTGTGCTGATGACGGGGTGACAGTGTGCTGATGACGTGGTGTCAGTCTACTGACAATGTGCTGACAGTCTACTGACAGTGTGCTGACAGTGTGCTGACAGTCTACTGACAGTGTGCTGACAGTGTGCTGATGGTGTTCTGATGACGGGGTGACAGTGTGCTGATGACGTGGTGTCAGTCTACTGACAGTGTGCTGACAGTCTACTGACAGTGTGCTGACAGTCTACTGACAGTGTGCTGACAGTCTACTGACAGTGTGCTGACAGTCTACTGACAGTGTGCTGATGAAGGACTTCTCTCACCACAGTCTGTCACTTTGTTTCGGACTTGATTTCGTTCGTGTCACACGCCCAAATTCACTTTCCATGTGGGTCGACGTCACCCCTGGGGGCATATTGGCCTGGGAGAGGCTAGGCTGACTCACAAGTCGACGCTCTGACCCATATGAGCGTATAGATGCACACGGGAGCGTCCTTTCAATTGCAATTAATTATGGAAATTTGCAAACGCGTCTGACGCGTCAACGGTATATGATTGCAAATCGCTTTTAACGCGTGAGACGCGTCAACGGTGCTCTACGGGTTAAGAACAATGGCAGTCTGGCAATCTTCAAGAAAGCGCTGAAGACTCACTTATTCACTAAATCCTATGACTTTACAAACGTGAGGATCAGGGTTGCAGTAAAGGAAATAATTGAAACATATTCTCCTATTTTTCAAAGAATCACTTCACATACACACATAGATCATCCACAGTCTTTTCTGATACTTTGATTTGAAGCTGCAGTCATTTTTCTTTGAGCAATTTCAGTGAGGACATGTCCAAAACATGACATGATCTGGTTAGACTGTTAGGAGACTAGACAGAGTTGTGGTGTGGTGCTGGCCAAGGCTGGCTGGCTGGCTGGCTGCAGCTGGTCAGTCTTAGGCCTGGCTCAAACAGCCAGCCAGGTTACTTCAACATGTGTTTTAAACTAATGTAGACAATATTGAGGTTTACATTCATTTAATTATTTTCATTTATAAAAAAATATATAAAATCAACTTAGATAAAAAAATCTGATTTGAATAAAAAAAATCCATTTTTTTCATTTAAAAAAAATCAACAACCCTGGTGAGGATTGAGGACAACTTTAGGTGCTAATGTTACTGTTGTAATGTTGGCGGCCCTGTGGAGCGCTGCTGCGGAGGTGGACCGGGGCCTGAAACCTCATCACCGGTGAACGGAAACAGGTAAACTTGACATGGGTAAGCTTGGGTGTGATTCTGGAATATTACCAAGCTGTCACCTCAGCCACAAAAGCTTGAAACAGGTAAACTTGACAGGGGTAGCTTGGGTGTGATTCTGGACTATTACCTCGCTTTCACCTCAGCCACAATAATCTTGTAATAGGTAAACTTGACATGGGTAAGCTTGGGTGTGATTCTGGAATATTACCAAGCTGTCACCTCAGCCACAAAAAGCTTGAAACAGGTAAACTTGACATGGGTAAGCTTGGGTGTGATTCTGGAATATTACCTATCTGTCACCTCAGTAAATCTTAAGAAGTACACTCCACTCCAACACCCCAGCCCCTACCCCTGCCAAGACAAGCCTGGGGACCTGTGGGGAACCGGGGTTTTGGAGGGGGAAGCCCAAATCACTGAAAAATGGGCTTCCAAAATTTCCCTAGAAAAATCTCAAAAGTAGGGAAAGTTCCTAACGCATACTCTTGTAGTCTATTCCAATATGACCTAGCATTCGGTCTGTTGACGAATGTCGGGCATGTCATTGGATGGTGGGCATAGTGGCCTCCCCCACCCCACCCGCGCTGCGTAATTTCTGACGGGCCACGCCGCATGTCAAATATATTTAAACTACTCCAACCGAACTTTACGACCTGCTGATGAGGGGAGCTTCGCCCCCCTCGACCCACATATATATGCGACTTCTTTCTGCGAAGAGGTATTTCTCGCAACACCGGTTGCACCACCGTCGCGGCCGCCGCCACAGGAGGCTGCACTTTTGTCAATATTATCCCATATTTTCAATAATAAATAGTCCTTGAATTGGATTTTGAAAGCGTTTCCATGGTTGTTGAACATTTGTAGAAAAGATATATGAATAGCTAGTGTTGTTTGGTAAGGTAGGTAATGGATTGAAATACTGGCACGGTACTAAAACTATTCCTAACCCATCGGTTAGCTTCATCAATCCTTGTAGGGAACCGTTGTTTTGGTGGTGGAAGGACAAATCACTGAAAAATTGCCTTCCAAAATGTCCCTAAAAAAATCAAATATAGGGAAAATTCCCTAGTCTAAAGTAAGGAAAGTCCCTAACGTATACTCTTGTAATTTATTCCAATATAACATACCAGCCGCCGCAGCGGGTCTGTTGAGGAGTGTCGGGCGCGTAATTGGATGGTCACTGTAATGGAACCCCCAGACCCCCACCGCCGCCGCCCCAATCCGTGTAATTGAGCAACTCTTGGGAAATGTCATGTTTCATAAAAACATATGGTACAGTACTGACAGTTAACCCATCCACTTCTTGTAAGTTGATGGTGGATCATTGTTAGCGAGTAGTTTGGGGTACAAAATGCAACAGATTTGTGACGGCTGTCATATATGAGCCGTTAGTGACCTAACGATTGCTACGCATCACCCTGGCCTCCACTTTACTGAAACTATGAGTACGCGTCCAACAATATCCAGTTGGTTTGTGACACGTGACAAGCTTCATGCGACCGCTATTCACAAAACGCACACATGTCACACGCCGGGTCACTATTCCATTCAATTTTGGATAGTAATCGGTCCTTTTGTCTAACTACATGCATACCAATAAAGAGGTTGAATAGTCAGTCAACACTTACCGAGAGGTGAAGTACAATGATATTTTGAGTGAGAGTGAGACTCTGGTCCATCCATCATGATGAAAATTGACTGCAAACATGCCTACGTGGTGCTGCCTGCGCAATTCAACCCACAGAGCTATACATCCTGAATATAATCTTTTAAAATTATAAAATACAAATACTTGTGCCATTATGTGCTTTAATATAGCCAAGAAAATAACATAGAAATCATAGAGACTGTTTTATGTCCAAAATTGTAATGATCCGTGCGTGTACTGACTTGGGAGCTATATAGTTTGTTTGGTGCACTGCAAGGCAGGTACGAGGCTCAGTCTGTGCATAGAGGCGCTCGTGAAACAATAACAATGGACTTAGAAAATCCAAGCCACCCAACTTTATAATTAATGAGGCTTGCCCCCCTGGGCCCCTCCCCAAGGTAAAACGTATACGAAAATGCATTATCATTAAAATTCTCTCACGTGCTAATTTACTACGAATGTTGGTTTGGAGTGGTGCTCCCTAAGATTAAACCTGAAATGATACCAAGCTGTCACCTCAGCCACAAAAAGCTTGAAACAGGTAAACTTGACATGGGTAAGCTTGGGTGTGATTCTGGAATGTTACCAAGCTGTCACCTCAGCCACAAAAAGCTTGAAACAGGTAAACTTGACATGGGTAAGCTTGGGTGTGATTCTGGAATGTTACGAAGCTGTCACCTCAGCCACAAAAAGCTTGAAACAGGTAAACTTGACATGGGTAAGCTTGGGTGTGATTCTGGAATGTTACGAAGCTGTCACCTCAGCCACAAAAAGCTTGAAACAGGTAAACTTGACATGGGTAAGCTTGGGTGTGATTCTGGAATATTACCAAGCTGTCACCTCAGCCACAAAAAGTTTGAAACAGGTAAACTTGACATGGGTAAGCTTGGGTGTGATTCTGGAATGTTACCAAGCGTGGAGGCGTGGAGGCGTGGGGGCACTGTGTGGGCGTGGGGGCACTGGATGGGCGTGGAGGCGTGGAGGCGTGGGGGCACTGGATGGGCGTGGAGGCGTGGGGGCACTGTGTGGGCGTGGGGGCACTGTGTGGGCGTGGGGGCACTGTGTGGGCGTGGGCGGCGTGACAGACTCCGCAGCGTCGCTCTGTTTACTTCCGTTGATCTTGACCTTGATCTTGATGTCACAGGAGTCCTGAGAAGGGAGGCCGTGGTTTTGTATGTCCTTATATATAGATTTACATAGAAAATCAGACCACACAGACCACATGGTCCAGACTAGGTGGTCTGTCCTTAAACCTAAGTGATTTTACATTATTCAGAAGACTCCAAAACGTTGCTTTTCTACTCTAGTTAATATTACGTTGAAGGAAGTGACGGTCGAGCTTATTTTTGAAGGAGTCAATCGTGTTACACTGGACCACTGATGGTGGAAGCTTATTCCATTCTCGCACTACAACGTTGGTGAAGAAAAATTTGGTGCAGTCTGAATTTACTTGTCTACATCTGAGTTTTACGCCATTGTTCCTCGTGCGCAAAGTGTCATCGATCATAAACAATGTTGATCTGTCTACATTCGTGAAACCATTAAGTATTTTAAAACATTCGATCAGTTTTCCTCGGAGGCGACGTTTCTCAAGAGAGAACATGTTAAGGGTAGAAAGCCTTTCTTCGTAGGATTTGTTGCGCAAGGAAGGGATCATTTTCGTTGCCCGACGCTGAACACCTTCTAATTTAGCAATATCCTTTGCATGGTGGGGAGACCAAAACTGTACCGCATATTCCAAGTGGGGTCTGACTAAACTGTTGTAGAGCGGGAGTATTACATCTTTATTCTTGAATACAAAGTTTCTTTTAATAAAGCCCAACATTCTGTTCGCTTTATTTGCTGCATCGATGCATTGCTGTGAGAATTTGAGGTTTGACGCGATTTTGACCCCCAAGTCTTTGACGCATTGAACGCTTTTGAGTTTAACGCCGCACATTTCGTATTCGAACTTCTTATTCCTCGTTCCAACTTGAAGGACCTGGCACTTGTCTACGTTAAAGGGCATCTCCCATCTATCCGACCAAGCTGAAATTTTGTGCAAATCCTCTTGGAAGCTTTGCCTGTCTTCGTCAGTGAGAACCGAGTTACCAATCTTTGTGTCGTCTGCAAATTTACTAATGCGGTTATTGAGTCCAACATCCACGTCGTTGATGTAAATAATGAAGAGCACTGGGCCAAGGACCGAGCCCTGAGGGACGCCACTAAAGGCTGTTCACTTAACTCTGAGCCGTGGAGCCGAGCCTCATTTGTAACGAAGCCGCTGATTGGCTGGCTGGCTCTCTCGCTCACCCTGTGTTGAAAGGCTGCATAATGAATGCTCGCGTGGCACATGTCTATGTTTTATTCGTTATATCTTGTCTCATACACATAACAGACCATTTTTGTTGGTACCGTTGCACTCAGCAGTGAATGCAGAAGCTTCGATACTCAGGGAAAAACTATTACTAAGCAATAATAAAGAAGTTTTAGCGAGTTGAAGCGGAAATTTTCTTGCGATATCTTTATAACACTGTTTATTTATTATCATTTCCTGTGTAAATATTTAAAGGAATGCTGTTATAAACGATTGCGTTTCATAAAAGAATGTCTCCTGAACGGAATGCAATCATCAAATTATAGTTAGATGATAATATAAGCGGATTACTGATTTATTTATGAGCATGTGTCACTCGCCGGGAAGAGGGAGCAGCGAGGCAGCACGACACAAGGCTGTGTAGGGAGGTGAGGACGGGGGTAAGGAGAGCGCTGATTGGCTGGCGGCCTCTCTCACTCACCGTGTTGAGAGGCAGTGTATAATGGTGTATGTTTATGTTTTATTCGTTATATCTTGTCTCATGTACGTGACAGATAATTTCTGTTGGTACCTTTAGACTCGGCAATGAATGGGTAACTTTCGATACTCAGGAAAAAGATAGCAATAAGCAACTATAAAGAAATTTTGGCGAGTTGAAGTGAAAGCTTTCTTCCGATATCTTTATAACGCTGTTTATTTATCATCATTTCCTGAATAAATATTCAAAGGTATGCTGCTATAAACTATTGCATTTCATTGAGGGATGTCTCCTGAACGCAATACAATTGTCAACTTATAGTTAGAAGGTAATGTAAGTGAATTACAAAATAATTTATGGGAAGGTATGACTCGCGGGAAAGGGCGAGCGGCGGAGTGCGGCCGGCCAGGCGGCAGACTCATGCTGCAGGTGAGGGGGAGGGGAGGCTCAGGCAGTGAAGACAGCACAGCAGTGAGGGGGGAAAGCAGAAAATATATAGGCCGGGTGTCCTGCATGCATTATTTATTATTTTACTTACTTGATTTTACTTATAGATACGATGCATCCTTTGGCACAACATGAAAGTAATGGTGCTAATCTGACGATTATTGACACTGGATTGATAGTTTTTCCTGTGGAACATATAGGTTATATAGCTACATGAAATAAAATCACGCCATGAACACTTTACCCCCCATTTCTTTTCTTAAATGCCTGGACGGTGTGGTATTGTGAGTAAAACAAAAAAATGTGTGTAATATAGCCTACCTTGAACCGTGAAATTAGAAAATGCCTCAAAGCATGTCATGTCCCGCGTTTAGGAAATGCTACTTCTCTCTCTCTCTCTCTCTCTCTCTCTCTCTCTCTCTCTCTCTCTCTCTCTCTCTCTCTCTCTCTCTCTCTCTCTCTCTCTCTCTCTCTCTCTCTCTCTCTCTCTCTCTCTCTCTCTCTCTCTCTCTCTCTCTCTCTCTCTCTCTCTCTCTCTCTCTCAGAAGTAGCATTACTACTACTGCTACTACTACTACCATCATTGCCTTCTCTGGGGCTAGTAGGAGTGTGACTATTGGTTTTAGGAGTGGTGTTAGGCAACTATTTGACACCCCACATGGATAGTTTCTACTTCCCACCTATTGCTACTACTACTACTACTACTACTACTACCATCATTGCCTTCTCTGGGGCTAGTAGGAGTGTGACTATTGGTTTTAGGAGTGGTGTTAGACTAGTATTGGACACCCCACATGGATAGTTTCTGCTACCCCCACCTACTACTACTACTACTACTACTACTATTTGCAGGTCTCGCAAGACCCATCCTGGTGCTGTGGTCCATCTAAGTGACTGCCCTGTGGAACCTGGGAAGGTGGGTGTACTACTACTACTGCTACTACTACTGTTACTACTACTATTTCTCTCTCTCACCCTCTCATTGTTTAGTGCGCTACACTTGGAAAATTATCAATTGATTTATGTTTCTTTATGTGCAGCATTCAATTCTGCATGTTTTCATATATAATACATGATCATTATGTTGAGTTTATGGGTGAAAACTTGTTATATTCAATCCCAGATATGGTGCGGGGCGCTGTTTTGGCCCGGCCGTAGTGAAGGGTTAAATCCCGTGAATTTCTATCCTGACATAAGTCTTTTTGGCTATAAATGTCAGACCACACTCACACTATTTTTCTTTGAGGTCTCTTAACCCTCTCGCGCACCACAAGTTTCCAATAAGTTTGTGTTCCACTCACCCTCAGGCCCGACCAGCCTTGTTTTGCGATACTCCACATTCCCGGACGTATTTTACCCCCACAGATATATCGTACCCCAGTAAATTTGGTATCAGTGGCTTCATAAAGACTTGTACTAGAACATGCACAAATGAAAATAGAGGAAAGTGTATATATGTAAGCAATACAAACTTGTTTCAATGTATAGAGTATTGTACACAGTACGTCCGAGGTACCAACTCTTCCCAACTCGCTGGCTGGAAATTTTGTGGGCCAACTTTTTTAGCCGAATACATGTTTAGAAGCGGAATTTAGCGAGGGTTCTTATGGTGTCCTCAAAATCCTGATACGCCTATTGGTTCCCGAGTTACACCGAGAAAACTATTATTTTCCTCTCCCGTCAGAGTAGGCTAACAAATAGAAATCGCTCCAAGCTCCTCATCTGCGCTCCTTAGAAAGGTTGCCATATGTTACCATTCAGAAACTTATCCCAACAAATGACGCTCCCAAATTTGACGCACTTTCACCAAAAAGTTAATTTTGAATCAATTTTTTAAACATTTATGACGCGTTTCGTGTCATCGTGCGCCAGGACCTTTTACCCTTGATGGCGCAAAATGCTTCATCGTGCGCGAGAGGGTTAAGTTAGTCAAGGTTTTTCGCTCATATCTTTGGTGTTTCTTGAGGGATTTCATTTCCGAAAGTACGGTTTGATGCGCCAAGGTTTTGTTTATATGTGTTTAAAATCCCATGACTTTCTATGCGGACATAACTCTGATAGGCTCAAAAATGTTAGACCGCACTCACATAATTTTTCTTTGATGGCTCTAAAGTTAGTCAAAGTTTTTTGCTGATATCTTTGGTGTTCTTTGAGGGATGTTAATTCTGAAAGTACTGTTAGATGCGCCAATGTTTGGTTTATATATGTACAAAATCTTATGAATTTCTATGTGGACATAAATCTGCTAGGCTCAAAAATGTTAGACCATACTCATACGTTTAGTTTATCAATATTTTTTACTACTACTACTACTACAACTACTACTGAGACCACTAATACTATCACCACACTATTTAGGAGACCCATCAACCCACTAATCGACATCCCACAACCCCTAAAACTACCACCCACCTACTACCACTACCACCACTACTACTACTACTACTACTACTACCACACTTGCAGGTCAGTCTCTTGGCACCACGAGGGGAAGCAGTTCATGTGCTGCCACACGGATGGTTCCCTCACCACCTGGACACTGAAGCAGAATTCCAATAGGCCTACATCACATGTCTTCCCTCATGGTAAGTATAGGCCTATGTGTGTGTGTGTGTGTGTGTGTGTGTGTGTGTGTGTGTGTGTGTGTGTGTGTGTGTGTGTGTGTCTGTCTGTCTGTCTGTCTGTCTCTGTCTGTCTGTCTGTCTCTCTGTGTGTGTGTGTGTGTGTGTGTGTGTGTGTGTGTGTGTGTGTGTGTGTCTCTCTCTCTCTCTCTCTCTCTCTCTCTCTCTCTCTCTCTCTCTCTCTCTCTCTCTCTCTCTCTCTCTCTCTCTCTCTCTCTCTCTCTCTCTCTCTCTCTCTCTCTCTCTCTCTCTCTCTCTCTCTCTCTCTCTCTCTCTCTCTCTCTCTGTGTTCTTGGCTTTAAGATTACTTAAGAGGCAGACCTGAAGCTATTGTTGTTAACGTTGAAAAGTCTTCCACACAACAACAGTCCCGCTGGTGTTCCTCAAGGAAGTGTCTGAGGTCCATTATTGTTTATAATATACATTAACGACATAGCAGATATTTTTTCTGCGTCTAAAACAATATTACTTGCTGATGACGCGACAGTGTACACCTGACGAGCCCAAACTCAGATCAACTTATACCCATTGGTGATAGTGGTTCACAAAACTCTATGAATGGTGCCATGTAACAGACTAGCTATCAATGCTTCCAAAACTCACTACATGTTATTTACACTAAAACGCAATCTAAATCTTCCTCGCTCACAAATAAATAATCAAACACTCTCTAAAACTGATCCACTAAAATTTCTTGGCTCCTTAACTTTTAAGTCTCCTATAAATAATCTTACTTTAAAAATCTCCAGGCACATTGCCCTACTTATCAAGCAAAGGACCTCATGCCACAAGATGTGCTTCAGGCCATTCATTGGGCTCACCTCCACCCACTGTTTACCTGCTGCAATGGTGCCCAACATACTCCACTTATCTCACTCCTTTCAAAGTACAGCTCCAGAAAATACTAAGAAACAGTAACTATCTGGAACATACGAATCCTCTCCTTAAAGAAATGAAAATGTTGAAACTAGACGATGTTAGTAAACTTGGTCTGCGTAGGTACTTTTGTGGATGCAGCCAGGAACAAAATAGAAAGCCTTCCTCCATTTCCTGAGCGGGACACCGCGATGATCTCAGCATCCTCATCATCGACTAACAAAACTCAAGCACTCACTTTCTTACTGAGGGCCTGCTGTATGGAACTCTCTCCCTCTCCAAATTCACGATGCTCCCTCCATCCCCACATTTAAAAGTAGATTTAAAGGTCATATTTCAGCCACCTACTAACCCAATTAACTCTCTACTCATTTAATATGTCTATAATGTCTCTTGTCGTAAAGGTACTTCCCTTATGTAGCAAACTAAATAATAATTTTGTATTAGATTATACATATAGTTATATTTTGTGTGATTATAAATCCCAGCCAGCCATGATGTTACACACACACCTGTTGCCTCCTTGTTGCCTTGTCATGTTTATCTGTATAAGGTTGTCTTGTCATTAGTGTAATATCAGGATACCTAATGTTAAGATACAGACACAAGATGCATCGCCCTTCACCTCCTGCTGCAACACATACTTAATAGCTTGCCCTAAAATGATTACCTTCAAAAAGGCTAACTGCAATTATACATGTCATTTATATACAATATGTAATTTATATACTTTAATGTATTTGTGGTTAGGAATAACTGTTCTCTCTCTCTCTCTCTCTCTCTCTCTCTCTCTCTCTCTCTCTCTCTCTCTCTCTCTCTCTCTCTCTCTCTCTCTCTCTCTCTCTCTCTCTCTCTCTCTCTCTCTCTCTCTCTCTCTCTCTCGGGCCTGATAATCTATATATATATCTATGTAATCTCCTGCTGACTGGTATCTCTGCTGTGTGTTGGACAGAGCTGGGCGCGTTACTGGATATCGGGTAGTCCGGTACCGCTCCTCCGCACCTCGAAACACATATAGTCCGTACCTGTACTTCCGCGCCTAAAATTTTTTCACTCGTTCCGGTACCGCACCTCCGCACCTCCGGTACCGTACCCAAAACTATTAAAGCGCGCCTGAAAAATCTAGTCCGTACCTTAAAAAAAGAAATACAAGGCAATACTGCAGCAGCATTATTATTATCATTATTATTATTATTATTATTACCATTATTTTTGTTATCATTATTGTCATTTTAACGCATAGAATCTCCACCACCTGAAGTAAAGTAACTACTTTTACACTCATCATAATTATCATACCTCAGTACACATGCAACACAGAAAATTCCGGTTAATATCATTCAAAAGAGGAAGAGAAGATATGGGAATAAGGAAAGATATGTTGCTGATTCAGTTTACTATATGTATCTTTCACAAATGACTAGGTATAAAAACCAACACCTTGGGTTCTTGCTATCCGTGCACGTGGTGTTGTCATTGATGACGCACTTCCTTTAAGACGGACGACAAACGGTATATTTTGAACCGGGCCGTAAATCTGAATGAGTGACGTCACTCAAGTGGCGGGAAAACATGCCCTGCAGCACAGACCGCGTAAACGACCGGAAGTATTACTGCAGAGCGCGGACTGTTTGTCGTTTTCATTTTTTTTATCCTTGAAAACCTCAGGTGCGGAGGTACGGACTTAAAATACTGCCGTTCCGCACCTGTTACTTCCGCACTTTTGAAAAACTTTCCGCACTTCGGACCTCCGCACCTCGTTTAAAGGTCCGCAGGTCCGGAGGAGCGGAGGTGCGGACAGAGGTACGGAAGTGCCCAGCTCTGGTGTTGGATTATGTTAAGTTAGGTTGAGAGAGAGAGAGAGAGAGAGAGAGAGAGAGAGAGAGAGAGAGAGAGAGAGAGAGAGATTTTTTATATTGCTTTCCTTTTATTTATTGTGCACTTTGCAATACATGTCAAAAAATACAATCACTTTGCAATACATGTCAAAAAATACAATCACTTTGCAATACATGTCAAAAAATACAATCACTTTGCAATACATGTCAAAAAATACAATCACTTTGCAATACATGTCAAAAAATACAATCACTTTGCAATACATGTCAAAAACTACAATCACTTTGCAATACATGTCAAAAAATACAATCACTTTGCAATACATGTCAAAAAATACAATCACTTTGCAATACATGTCAAAAAATACAATCACTTTGCAATACATGTCAAAAAATACAATCACTTTGCAATACATGTCAAAAAATACAAT